>NC_139960.1:2406996-2484496 GCF_963454915.1 Gymnoscopelus microlampas
TTTGGCGGACCCCCTGTAGTAACTCTGAGGACCCCCTAGGGGTCCCGGACCCCCTGTTGAAGACCCCTGCTGTAAACTGAAAAAAAAAAAAAAAACTTGACCAGAAGTGCAAGTTTTCAAAAGGGCACTTCTGGTCAAGTGGGCAAAGGGCAGGTGCTCTAGCACCACCTAGAGTCTATCTGTGCACGTCCCTGTACATACACATATATACATACACACCACACATACACCTATATGGGGCGGCAGTGGCTCAGGGGTAGAGTGGCCGGTAGAGCGGGCGGATGGAAGCCGTGAGGTTTCC
Source organism: Gymnoscopelus microlampas (assembly GCF_963454915.1). NCBI lineage: Eukaryota > Metazoa > Chordata > Actinopteri > Myctophiformes > Myctophidae > Gymnoscopelus > Gymnoscopelus microlampas. The sequence continues at coordinate 2,407,298 of NC_139960.1, forward strand.
AGTTCGATCCCAGAGTTAGTGTGGAAGTGTCCTTGAGCAAGACGCTGAACCCCTAACTGCTCCCGATGAGCAGGTTGGTGCCTTGCATGGTTTCCTCCGCCATCGGTGTGTGAATGTGTGTGTGTGAATGGGTGAATGTAATGCACAATCTATGTAAAGTGCTTTGATAAAAGCACTATATAATTCATAGTTTACCATTTTTATAGGCTACTATGCTTACACACAAACACACGTACACACATGATAAGTTCTTACTGTTGATAGAAAGTACACCTACAGTAGGGATGGGCAATATATCGATATTATATCGATATTGTGATGTGAGATATGGTCTTGGTCTTGGATCTTGGATATTGTAATGATGTGATAGCCATATTTCATATTTTAGATATTTATCAAACATTTTCAAAGATCTTTAAAAATGGCAAGTAAACGTTTGAGAAGCACTGATTTAGTAGATGAGTGAATGTGGGGAGAGTGGGACTCTTGCTGTAGAGAGCTCAGCTAATAATGTGTGTCTTGTGCCAGCGGCCAGCGGACGGGAACGAGGAGTTAGACGGCACTAAGTGTATTCATGGCCTTGTCAGAAAGCCGTCTTAAGGAAACTAGCCACCGTGCATTGCAAAAAAACTCATAAAGCGAGCCTGATGCGAGAATGAGAGAGAGAGAGAGAGAGAGAGAGAGAGAGAGAGAGAGAGAGAGAGAGAGAGAGAGAGAGAGAGAGAGAGAGAGAGACAGAGAGAGAGAGGGGAAGGAAAGAGCAAGAGCCTCTGAAGTAGAACAAAGCTGAGAGCGGAACAGAGCCGTCTGTCCCTGACAGGCAGCGAGAGACGACAGAGGCCTTCGACAAAACCGTTTTTCAAAATTGCTTTTCTCTCCTGTCCTCCAAACATTTCCTACACGGGTCCTGTCTAACAATCTCCCTTTTATAAATATCCCCTCTTAGCCCCCCCGTCTGTCGTCTGTCCTGTGACGAACTGTTGTGTTCGGCGAAAATAACCCATCTACAAGGTCACAACAACTTTAACCCATTAGTGTCATGTGTCATTTTTAGATTTGAGCTGAAAAGTATTATTTTACACTTTGGCTATTCAAAAATAGCAGATATATTGTGTATTTTTTTTAAGCGAACATTTTGTAACTCTAATCTTTGCTTATGGAGGGTCCCTGGAACAAGATATTTTGAGATGGGGGGATTTTTGGGGTGACAAAAATAGCAGATCTACAAGCTCATAGCGCGGCACTCGGTGGCGCGCTATGAGCTTGTAGATCTGCTATTTTTGAATAGCCCAAAGAAATCTTAAAATGACACAGCTGGGGTTAGGGTTGGGTTAAAGAAATGACCAGTGGAATACTTCCAGGGCAATATGGAACTTGTTCAAAGCTATATATCATCGATGTCGGGTGGAAACCTTCTATATCTAAAACCGTAGCTTTTCAGGGAATGGAAAAATGTATTCCAATGGATCCAATGAAGTCATTATTTAGGCTCTTGTTTAAACTTTTCATTGGTTAAAGTCATACTGTGTAACCTTTTCAATGAAACAAAAGCTATATATAACATAATCTTTACTTTTCCACAATAACCATTCCACATAAATGTGTGTTATGACAACTGCTCTAACACAATGCTTTGTCCAGAGTGTCTGCCCTGACACTCTCGCAATTATTTATTTATGTTAAAGTTTATAGAGCACCGAAGTCTGACGTAATTTACACATCCTACCTGGGTCGCGTTGTTTCCCCCCCGTTCTGAATCCCCATAGACGTGTTTAATATCTCGTCAAATAAGAACTGTGTTCTAAAAATAAACAAATGACCCCGGCGGATTGACTCTGCATCAACTGACGGTGAGAAAAACGCTAATGTTACTTCCGCCGAATTAGTTACATTTTCACCAGAAACAGACCGTATCAAATATAAGTGACTGACTATCATAAACGATACAGAACCTCCTCCCTGACAATATCGCCGAGACAGTTTGTTTATTTTTGGACCACAATTCTTATATGAGACGATTCTAAGACGACCCAACGTTATTCTCCATAGAGAAATGACTTAACGAACCGGGGGATGAACGAGTGACGTCAGGACTTCTGTACTCTATACATGCTAGACGCTAGGAACCTGCAACATTACTTTTGAGCTGTAGGCCCACTAGCCCGGTTTTGTTTCAAACTGAATTCTGGGAATCGCAGTTCTAACGGACCATAGCCAGACACTGCAATGACAACAGAGATACCAGAGGTGTCGCAAAAAAAAGCCTGCTAAAAGGAATGTGTGACTTTAAAGCTGCCTTCTGGGGGACATGTCCGTTGTGTCATGTCTCTTTCACATCTCTGTACCGCCAGTGCGCCTCATTTTATTTCATGCCCCATTGTACTTTGTCAATGATGCATGGAGCCATAATGTTGCTAATTTAATAGCCCTCCCACTGCTAAAAGGCTACTCCCCTTTAATTAAAACAGAAGTCCATCAGTTTATGGGCTCTTCCTCGACGCTAATCATTCTCGGTGCGAGCCGGACAGAGCTCTGCTCGGATAAATAACCCAGTAAGACCGGGAACAACATCTGTGTCATTTTCAGATTTCTTTGGCTATTAAAAAAATAGCAGATCTACAAGCTTATGAGCTTGTGCAAATCTTTGAATATACGTATATATGTATTTTTTAAAGTGAACATTTGCAACTCAAATCTTTGCTTCTAGGGATTCTACAAATGTCTTCTAAACAGTTTTTTGAAAAAACGTATGTTGCTATATCAGTGGTGCTCCAACTTTTCCATGTCAAGGACCCCCAAAATGTATTTGGTCGCGGACCCCCCATCTCAAAATGTTGTTCCAGGGACCCCCAGAAGCACAGATCGGAGTTGAACATGTTCGCTTTAAAACATATATATATATATTCAAAGATTTGCACAAATGTTCACGATTTTTTGAAAAATAGCAGATCCACAAGCTCATAGCGCGGCACTCGGTGCCGCGCTATGAGCTTGTGGATCTGCTATTTTTTTGAATAGCCAAGGAAATCTTAAAATGACATGGTCTTAAAAGGGTTAATGGTAATAACCCAGGCGATAAGGAAAGGAGGGAATAAAGTGGGAAAAGAAAGTCAAGAGTAGCCTATAGCTGCACCACGAGGTATGTTCTGTATGAACAAGAGTATCATCGCTGACGGTCCAAAACCTTGCATCTCCATATTTCATCTTTTTATGTTTTTCTATAAATGAATACCGTGTTTTACAATTTGGCGTATTACAGTGCAACAGTAGCAAAAATACAGCTGTACACAGTATATTTCTACAAGCTCACAGTGGGTCTCGTTGTGAGCTTGTAGATAGGCTATTTTCACTACCTCTTAAACTGCCAGAGTTTCTCTAGAACAGTCTGTAGCCTCTGCCAGTCTTTTCTAAGCTAGTACTTAGGAAAAATTTAAAAAATGTTTCCGTTTATTTTTTTTAATATTGGAGCAGCAACGTTTTGGAAAATGTTATCTCCTGGTTCTTTGTGACGAACGGAAAAACGAAAAAACAATAATAATAATTTTAGATTTTTTATTTTGTAATTTTTAAATTTTGTTTTGCCAAAAGCTATAGCTATATAGCTATATTTAGCTATAGCTAAATATAGCTAAATTCCTATTGGGCATGCTATTTTTCAAAATGACATGCCCAAAATAGAGATGCCAGGTTGAAAGTGGTCTGTGGGTTTTATAGATATTTAACCAATGATCCAGTGGAACCACAGGTTATTTTTTATCCGTTTCCTGTGGCTGTACGTACGCCTAATGATATGAACCTATTACAAAATTATTATTATTATAACATGAAAGCAAAGTGAAGTACTGAAAATAGGATACACCAAATGTTCCCCTTTTTTTGCCAAACGTTTCCAATTTTGCAGAATGTATCTTTTTAAACTGGATTTTCATAGATTTTTGTCAAAATAATGTTCATCCAAGTTTTCATCCATTTTTTGCCGAATGTTCATAAAAAGTTCATCCATTATTGCCTATTATGACATGGCCAGAATAGGACGCTGTAGGAATCATGTGGTTGAAGGACAAACCAGCACAGAACTCAGTTACAACAACAGTGAACAACAGCTGTTCCTGTCAACGTCCTACTGGTGTCAACCGTCAAACAGGACATAGAGCCGGCTTGTGGCAATGTGCCGTACCAAATGAACCACCCAGTAATTCCTAGTGCCTTCCTCTCTCAAACCGCCTTATTGCATCACATGCAGTAGACGTATTTCTACATGAGGCGGTGAAGTCATTCAAGCACCATCTGTGTTTTTCCATCTGCTCCGGATAGGTGTTTATAGGTCTTTATACACTACACTCTAGAAAGGCTGGTTTGGTTCCAATCTAGCCTGCCAAGTCGACAGGCGAGAGCATGGCTCTGTTGGCATTGCATCACATGTCCACATGGACATCACATGTCCACATGGACGGTAAAGTCACTGAAACGAACATTGCCACTAAAGTTGATGGTTTGTTATTCAGGCTAAATGATCCATGAATGAATGTGCGTGTGCGTGTGCGTGTGCGTGTGTGTGTGTGCGCGTGCGTTAGTTTGGACATCGGTGCAATTTCCTCACTTTGTCTCGAGAGGGAGACAACCAACATAAAGGGATTGTTTAAGGCTTTCAAGAAATCAAGAGAGCTACTGAATTTACAATTCATACATTTTGCATACACTCGTATGCAGTGCCAAAGCAAAGCAAAAAGCAAAGTTTGTTGTTTACCCAGGGTGTCGGACTAAGTACGAAACTTGTTTCCAGCGGGACCCTGCATGGAAGCCTTGCTCAAGGGCTATTCAGCGGTGATTCATGATCGATGTGATGAATTGGGGAATCGAACTAGGGACCTTCCAGTATCAAGGCCGCCCCTCTAACCACTAGGCCACCGCTGCCATGAACCCTGGTCAACATTATGGCATCAGCCATAAACAATGTCTGTGTTCAAGCTGAGAAATCCGGATCTTCGTGAAACAGAGGTACAACACGTTATTGTCTCCGCCAGGCCGAAAGGCATGGCGAGAGAGTATGTTTTACCCTCTGTCCGTCCGTCCGTCCGTCCGTCCGTCCGTCCGTGTGTGTGTCCTGTCTGTGTGTTAGCAGCTAATCTCCGGCACCGTTGGCCCGGTCGCTGCGAAACTGTGCACACACACTCCCTGGATGCCAATTCAGAACCTCTGCCTCAAAATGTTCCCATAGGCCTGTTATAGCGCCACCTGGAGGCCGATTTGTGCAAAACCCATTTTTTAATATTACTCCTACAGATTTTATCCAAACGTCATGCAAATCGGTACACAGTATCTCTACAGTCATGTGATCAACACAGATCTGTCCGATTTCCCATATTCCATCCTCATTGGCTAAGGTTGGCCTCCAAAATTTGCAGGATTGGTCCGTTTTAAACAAAATGCCTCTAATCATGAACGCAGCTTGCGATTTCCTGAAATTTCACAAACACATTCCCACTAGGCCGAGGAAGAAATGCCACCCTTTTTCACATTGGCCTGTTATAGCGCCACCAGCAGGTCTAATTTAGCAAAACACATTTTTGGAACAAAATGCCTCAAATCATGAATGCAGTGTCCGATTGCCGTGAACGACCTAAGAATAAATGGCACCCTTTTCACATTGGCCTATTATAGCGCCACCAGGAGGCCACGATAACGTACCTGACCTGGCGGAGACCTGTGCTCCTAGGAGCACTTTTTCTAGTTTAATTTGTTTTATGTTGAACGGGAGATTTTCACACTGATGCTGATCTAAACAGAACCACTGTACGCCAGACTTATAGCTGCACTCACCCACAACAACAGATCAGTGCATACTTTTTGCACGCAAAGCAAGACAGATCTGACCATCTGTGTGAACTGAAGGATTCAAGTCAAAAGGAAAACATTTTGGAAAATATTTCACATACAAAATGGGTTTTGGTTAGAGACACACAGATTACACGGTAAAATCCATTGAGAGAAAACAACACAGTCTCACTCCCAAGAAGGCACATATTGCCTTTTGGTCAGAACCCCGGGAAGGCACTATGTGTCGTGGAAAAAAATAGTGAACATAGCAGATCTACAAGCTCACAACAACGAATGGCGATGCGATGTGTTCCATATAACAGAACGCCCCAATCCTTAAGGGTATTTTTTGTCACATACATAAAATGTGTCCCCTGCATTGATCGCACCATTCATACAGTGGCCCAGTGAGTGCTGTGTTAATGGCAAATACAGCCCCAGTGCCAGCTTTTCGCACCCAAAATGTGTATTCTCAAGCCAGCCAGGACCCAGCCTCACTGACACCGAGAACACAACATTTTGACACCAAATTTTGATTTAGTTTTAGTCATAGTCTTTTGAATCAAATTCCATTTAGTTTTAGTCATATTTTAGTCATCTGAAATGTTTTACTGTTAGTCTAGTAGTTTTAGTCGACTAAATATCATAAGATTATAGTTGACTAAATCTACAGTTGATTTAGTCTAAAATGTATTTTTGCGGTGCCTTGATGGCGTCGTAACGGCTGATTTTACACTTGGTTTTATGCTGAAAATAGCCGATCTACAAGCTCACAAGCTTGTAGATCTGCTATTTTCAGAGCACAACACCCGAGTGCAACCAAATATAAAATGACTTGTCTTTTAGTTCTACTGGATCTCTTCTCCTCTAGATCCCTCACTAACATTTTAGTCTCGTTTTTATTTGTTGACAAAATTGTCAATATATTTAGTCTTAGTTTTGGTCATCATAGCTTAGTTTTGATTTAGTTCTTATTTAGTTTTCGTCAGTGGTAAAAAGGTAGTTGACCAACATTTATCGTCATAGTTTCAGTCGACGAAATCAACGCTGCACCACACTCATCACTTAACCACTTAAACCGTATATACTTAGTTGATCGGGGTCCCTCAGGGCTCTATACAAGGTCCGCTAGTATTTCCCTCTACACCAAATCTCTTCACCGAAAATAACCAAGCCACAAGTTCACAGGCAGCGCATTGCAACACGATCTCATTTGTGAGCTTGTAGATCTGCTATTTTCGCCGAATGTTCACCCCAGAATAGGAACTCTAGGGTTCAAGTGGCCACTGTGAATAAAGCCAAGTGTGCGTGTGATTTCTGCCTTAAGTACCTACAGTACATGTTTGATGTGTGGGCTACTGCATGTGCTCTGCTATGACACTTCAAGACAACAGATTATATCAGGTCCTCTACTGCCCCCGTCAGGACTTAATTCATACATTTCTTTCCCCATTTCTCCTATTCTATCTCTCACCCTCCTTGTCTGGGGTCTGTCTGTCTGGGGACAGACAGACAGACAGACAGACAGACAGACAGACAGACAGACAGACAGACAGACAGACAGACAGACAGACAGACAGACAGACAGACAGACAGACAGACAGACAGACAGACAGACAGACAGACAGACAGACAGACAGACAGACAGACAGACAGACAGAGAGAGAGAGAGAGAGAGAGAGAGAGAGAGAGAGAGAGAGAGAGAGATGATGATGACAATGACGATGAATGATAGACTTGGTGCAGTGGATTGCTTTTTCATAGTCTGCTGCAAGCAGAAAGGTGACAGAGATGGATATTTGATTGTGCCAACCCCTTGTTCTCTCTCTCTCTCTCTCTCTCTCTCTCTCTCTCTCTCTCTCTCTCTCTCTCTCTCTCTCTCTCTCTCTCTCTCATTGTCTTCTATCAGTCCTATCACTCTCTCTCTTCGCCTAAGTTGTATAAAGCCATCCTGTGGGAGTGTGGCTGATCACCGCAGTTATTACACTCACCACACACACACACACACGCACACGCACGCACGCACGCACGCACGCACACGCACACACGCGCGCACACACACACACACACACACACACACACACACACACACACACACACACACACACACACACACACACACACACACACACACAGGGTGTGAGTAGGTCACAGCAGTAGTGAGTGTAAATGCGTCCAGTGAAATATGCCATCAGACGTATAGGACCATTAACCAGCCTGCCGGGCGTTCAGACCCCCCTCACCCCCCCCCTGGTACAATAACAAGGAGAGACAAGGAGGTTTCTCTCTCTCTCTCTCTCTCTCTCTCTCTCTCTCTCTCTCTCTCTCTCTCCGGCTCTGCCTGTCTGATAGCAGATCTACACGCACTGTGAGCAAGGTTGCCAGATTTGCACATTATAATTTCCCCGCAAGATTTTATTTGAAAATAGCCGATCTACAAGCTCACAACGCGTCGCATCGCGACGCGTTGTGAGCTTGTAGATCGGCTATTTTCAAATAGCTGGTGTACATGTTGAACGCGTCCTAGACCTGGTCCTAGACCTGGTCCTAGACCTGGTTGCTTGTTTCTCTCACATAATCTGGCAACACTGACTGTGAGCTATTATGAGACACTGTCATCATACGGATTCATTTAAAACTGGATCAGGTGGATCTCTCAGGATCCAAATGGAAACAGCATGGTGGCTCCAATGTTACGGATCTTGGTGACCAGCTGTGATGTCACTCATCTATGACGCCAGTCGTCTATGACATATCGTCTCTGTCTGGTGGAAATTAACCCCATATGTCCAAAACTGTTACTTTAGAGGATTCAAATAAAAAAAATGCAAAAGCAAGCTCACAATGCCTCGCGCTGCGAGGCGTTGTGGGCTTGTAGATCGGCTATTTTTGGCAAAGAGGTAAAGGTGTAGAGGGGAAAAAGAGCAGACCAAGTAGACAAAAACATTTTGTATAATTTACTTGAGCACCTGCCCCTCAAAATGTCCGTGCACGCCACTGACTGCTCCTGAAGAGAAACAGTGCGGGCTGGCTAAGAATGTTGATAGCTTTAAAGGACAACTTTGTTATTTGTTTTTTTTTACAACCAAGGTTTATATTTTAGCTTGTAATTAAAGTAAATAAAAGATGAGTGTTATTTTTGAGTGGTGCCAGCCACTCCTACGCTTGACCGTGTGTGTGGGTCTGTCTGTCTGTCTGTCTGTCCGTCCGTCCGTTTGAGCACGGCCTCAACAGCTGCAGCTGATTGCAACACAAGGATGCAACCAGTTACACTAATTCAAAGGCACCACTCTCTTCACACTGGGTGTGATTTTTTTCCCCCATTTACTGCTTTCTATAGTTTTAGCAATTTTCGCGAGTATTTTTTACAGTGGGCGGGGGCATTCTGTCCGGTGGCTAAATATGCATTTTTTTACACAATATAACAGGTCCTGTGGTCTTTGATGGCCAGATGTGAGTTATTGGGGGCTAGAAGAGCTACTGTAAATAATAATAAAGAAAACGTGGGGCTATTGTGTAAAAAAAAGGCATATTTAGCCACCGGACATAATGCCCCCGCCCACTGTAAAAAAATATATTTACATAAAAAAACAACAACACTCATCTTTTATTTACTTTAATTACAATCTAAAACATACACCTTGGCTGTAAAAAAAACAAAGTTGTCCTTTAAGTATTGATAGTGTAAGTGATAAAAGGTGTTAAAGCACTAGTAGTGGTACGTTTTAAAAGTGTTAAAGAATTCGTAGTGGTAAGTTTTAAAAGTGTTAAAGTATTCGTAGTGGTAAGTTTTAAAAGTGTTAAAGTATTCGTAGTGTTAAAGGTTTTAAAGTATTGGTGGTGTTAAGAGTGTTGCTAGGGTCTAGTAGGTGGGTTGCTATACAAAATGATTGATTCCAGCAACAAAACAACATTGTTAGCCTTTGTTTTTTTTATTTATTTGCGGCCTCAGATTAATTATGAATGAATAACCACGGCCCTGTCGTAGGAGAATCTGATCTGAAGCAGAAGGCAGGGGGCTCTGGAGCCCTCCCCTCCTGTTGGTGGTAGGGTCTCTCCTGGTGGTGGTAAGGTCTCTACAGGTGGTGGTAAGGTCTCTACAGGTGGTGGTAGGTCTCTCCTGGTGGTGGTAGGGTCTCTCCTGGTGGTGGTAGGGTCTCTCCTGGTGGTGGTAGGGTCTCTCCTGGTGGTGGTAAGGTCTCTACAGGCGGTCCCTGGTGCTGGGGTGGCGGGGAGGAGGCGTGTGACCTGAACAGATAGCAAAAGTGAGACAAGGACATGTCAAGGACCCCCAAAATAATATGTGATTGGCCGCGGACCATTTTATTCCAGGGACCCCCAGAAGCAAAGATTTGAGTTACAAATGTTCGCTTAAAAAAACAGCCAAAGTGTTAAATAATGCTTTTTTAAGGAGGTTAAAGGAACACTGTCAATGAGCTAGACCGATCTGACTGGAACAGGCCCAAACGGGGGAAATGATTTGATAGGAGAGGAATGTTAATCCGTGTCACCGTTCCCTTAGTCTATGTTGTTTTTACAGTCTATGGTTTTGACCCAGTCGATTCACATTAGAGACAGTATAACTATAACTCACCGTACCTGCATCACTTAAGGCGGAGACCGCTTACCTCCACCCTTGAATTCTGAAAAACACAACATCGAATGTAAAATGACATAAAACATTTCAGCACTGTACCTTTACAGCTTCTACAAGCTCCACGTTTAGCCACCGTAACCCTGCAACCCTATTTTTGGCCGTGTCCAGGGACGTGCACAGATAGACTCTAGGTGGTGCTAGAGCACCTGCCCTTTGCCCTCTTGACCAGAAGTGCCCTTTTTTAAAAAAGGGCACTTTGGGGCACGTTTTTTTTCAGTTTACAGCAGGGGTCTTCAACAGGGGGTCCGGGACCCCTAGGGGGTCCTTTAGAGTTACTACAGGGGTCCGCCAAATCTTTATGTGATATAATTTTTCTTTTTACCATAACCACTCGAAACCTACAGTAGCATCCCTTTTCTGAGGAGAACTTTAGCCAAAAATAGCAGATCTACAAGCCCACAACGACTCGCGCTGCGAGGCGTTGTGGGCTTGTAGATCGGCTACTTTTGGCAAAGAGGTATAGGTGTAGGGGGGAAAAAGAGCAGACCAAGTAAACAAAAAAAAGTATAATTTACTTGAGCACCTGCCCCTCAAAATGTCTGTGCACGCCACTGGCCGTGTCATTATATAGGTGAAAACCTTCAAAAACAAAACAACAAAAAATCCCAAATACCTCACAATAAATATACCTTTCCTCTTCTTCCCCGGATTTGAACCCGGTTTCCTGCACATGTTTTACCGTTGAGCTAATAAAGCCTGCCTGCTTGCTCAGGGGATAAATTGAATCTTGACCTTCAGGTAAAACAAATTGTCAGATCCTGTGTCTATAGGTGAGACATGACCTTTGAGACGATCTAAATGTCTCAATAGAAGAGCAGAGACATAAAATATACTTGTGTAAGTTATATTGTATTAACATACTCTACCATACAGATTTGACTAAATGTCATTTTATTCATTAAAAAAAGTTACATAGTGCTGCTTTAACTGTAAAAATGTCTTTATTTGTTTAACAGTATTTTTCATTTATTTAATAGTATTTTTCATTGATTTAATAGTATTTTTCATTGATTTAATTGTAGTTTTAATTTATTTAATTGTAGTTTTATGCATGTCATTGTCAATTTTATTTATTCATTGTGGTATCTATTGTTACATTTTTGGACCAATGGACTTCCATATGAAAATGACCCCAAACAGGTATTTTGGGGTCATTCTCTTTTCGTTGAGTGATTAAGTAACACAAGGGGCCTAAGTGATAAAAAACCTTCACCCTTACCTGTATTGTTGTTCGCCGTTGCTTGGTTGTCGTGATGTTTGATGTTCAGGAGATTGCCTATGCTGTTCAGAAGATTGCCGACGGTCAAGTCCAACAACGTTCCGTAATAGTTGTCGAGGTAGTCGATGCTCAGGACGTGGTCGATGCTCAGGACGTGGTCCACCTCGATACGGCTGTCCTCCACGTTAATGAGGGGCCCTTCCACCTTAATGATGGGCCCAGCGTCGCACGGACAGAAGAGGAGAAACAGCAAAGCGACGCGAGCCTTCATCCTGAAACTGACGACGTGACGCAGCACAAACTTTCAGTGCATACAGGCAGCTGTCTGTCTTAAATAGCTTAGTTCTCACCCTCCTCCGAAAGGTGCCGGCCCTTTTCAATGCGCTGCGTGACCCAATCCTTCTGAATAACGTTGCTGTCGGGTGGAAACCTTGTATGTCAAAAAAGAAAAAAAATCCTTTTTATTATGATTTATACAATTAAAAAATATATAATATGTATATATACTTTTGTGTGACACTCTTGTATGATGTGTAAGGCATTCATTTACCCCCAAAAAAAACATAAACGGTTGAGATACGGTTTCCAGTGGTGGAAAAAGTGCTAAAATTCTTTACTTAAGTAAAAGTACCAATACTGCAATATAAAAATACTCTGTTACAAGTAAAAGTCCAGAATTCGAGAGAGAGAGAGAGAGAGAGAGAGAGAGAGAGAGAGAGAGAGAGAGAGAGAGAGAGAGAGAGAGAGAGAGAGAGAGAGAATAGATTGAAGAGACAGAAACATGGAAACGGAATCGATTGAAGATAGAAACGGAATAGATTGAAGAGACAGAGACATTGAAACGGAATAGATTGAAGATAGAAACGGAATAGATTGAAGAGAGAGAGAGAGCCATGGAAACGGAATAGATTGAAGATAGAAACGGAATAGATTGAAGAGAGAGAGAGAGAGCCATGGAAACGGAATAGATTGAGTCATGTTTTTTGCAATTCAACTTAAATGAGTCTGCATCAAGTGAGGCTTGAACCGGCAACCTTGCGATCATGAGGCACTCTTAGGTAGCTGCAACACTACCTATAGTGCTATAGCTTTGTCCAGGCTGATATCGTCTGTTGAGGATCACAAACTCTTGCCTTCTGTCATGACCCAAGCCCCTGTTTCACTAACACAAAGATCACTCGTTCACAAACCATTTACCAATGAAGAAATTGTACATCTCCTCAGAACCAAAACTAGTGAAAGTAGCCGATCTACAAGCTCACAAACCATTAAAAGTTGTCAGATTGTACATCGGCTATTTTCACAATGAAGTATGTTATACATTGAAAAAACATACTCTCATTGCTATCTGAAAAGTTGTGAGATTGTAGATCAGCTATTTTCACAATGAAGTATGTAAAAAACACTCAATTAAGTATTTCATGTTATCTTTAACAATTGCAAATGTATTCATTGATAGTCATGTTGTGTGAAATGCAACTTAGATGAAGTCTGCACCAAGTGAGGCTTGAACCTGTGACCTTGAGGTTGTGAGACATACACTTAAGCGGGACGCTATTGGACCAAGAGACAAACCTCTGAAAAAAGAGATCACACTGATCATACAGTTTCACGCAAATAGCTGAAAAATCCTGGGTTTAAGTGTTTTTCAAACTGCTCAAGATTGCGGACAACCTAAGGGCGGTGCTTACTGGTCAACGTGATAGATGTGTTCCTCATTAGTCAAGGCACATGTGTAAGCAGGTCTAATGGCTGTCGGCCAAACGAGGCATGACGTTTGCCTGTTTAAAGTTTCAATTTTCAAAAAATTGCTATAGCGCCTCCGTTTGACCAATTGGAGTAAGATTGGTTTCAGTGATATTTGGAATGGCCCTTTACATTTCTGCAAAGTTTCAAAGAATGGTAAGTCTGCATGTATGAGTTAGGGGCAGATGAATAATTGTCATAAAACTGCAATATTCATTGGCTCATTAAAGCTTCATTTTTTCACTTATGGAAGATATTTTGCAAACGTTTTTTGGTATAGGTCCAAAGTTCATGTGTAAAAGGTTTCGTGCAGATTACTCAAAAATCCCAGGAGGAGATAGGTTTTAACTGTTTTTCATATAATTCAAAATGGTGGGAGATCTAAAGGTCAGAGGTCAAAAGTCAGAGTGTGAAAGTTGTTCAGCATGAGGAGACGCATGTGTGCATCGAAGTTTCATGGCTGTAGGTGAAACAGGGCATGAGTTGTACCTGATCAAAGTTGGCATTTTTCAATTGAGTGCTATAGCGCCACCTTTTGACGAAAGATTGTGAGAATTATTTCTTGATCGTTTTTCATGACCATCTATCATATGGCCGAGTTTCATAAAAAGCGACTGCACGGTTCAGCCAGAACTGCCAAAAGTGGCAGAAGAAGAAGAAACGGAATAATGCCAATAACAATATGGGTCCATGCTGGAAGCCTGGCCCCATAATGACTAAATCTTTGAAAATAGCAGATCTACAAGCTCACAACGCGTCGCATCGCGACGCGTTGTGAGCTTGTCGATCGGCTATTTTCAAATAGCTTAGGTATAAAATAGGGTTAAAGTGGGTAATGTATGTTGCATTACATCATAATTTATATCTGAAAAGTAACTAGTAACTAAAGTTTTCAAATAAATGTAGTGGAGTAAAAGTACAATATTTGCCTCTGAGATGCAGTGGAGTAGAAGTAGAAGTATTGGAAATTGGAAATACTCAAGTACAAGAACAAAATACCTCAAAATTGTACTTAAGTACAGTACTTAAGTAGATGTTACTTTCCGCCACTGAGTCGGTTTCTTGGTCAAGTCTTTGTTCACGCTGTGGAGGGCAGCACTAGAGCTCCGAGCATCAGCGTCTGTTGTTGTCTGTGAACTGCGGACGGACCTGCTTCCCAGAGTCCTTCTGAATGAGACCCACGCAGAGAGGAAAAACCTGATACGTCTTGATACGATGGTTGAAAAGGCGATGAGAAGAGACCAAGCCATGGTAATAATAATAATTGTTTCATGGGTTTGCCATGATGAGAATATAGTCACACCATATATTTAGACTATATATATTCTCAGGGGTGGAAAGTAAACTAAGTACATTTACTCAAGTACTGTACTTAGGTACACTTTTGAGGAATTTTTACTTTACTGGAGTGTTTCCCATTTTCAGTACATCGCAGAGGCAAATATTGTACTTTTACTCCAGTACGATTATTTGAAAACTTTAGTTACTAGTTACTTTGCAGATTTACTATTATAAGCTCACAATGCGTCACGATGCGACACATTGTGAGCTTGTAGATCTGCTATTTTCAAAAATATTTGTATACATTTCATACATTTGAAAACTTATATAATGAGTACTTTCTACTTTTGGTACTTCAAGTACATTTTGATACCAATACTTTTGTACTTTTTTACTCAAGTCAATTTTGAATTCCGGACTTTTACTTGTAACAGACTATACTTCTACATTGCAGTATTGATACTTTTACTTAAGTAAAACATTTGAGTACTTTTCCCACCACTGGTCATCTGCCATTGGAGTGTGTGTTGGTGTTTACCTGCAGAAACACACTGCACTCTGCAGGGAATTCTGAATGAAAGCACACAGACATCTTTGTTCTCTGTAGGGGACAATAAACATCTGAGCCTGAGATGCATCACCTCAACCTGATATGATTGTTGAAATAATGTTATTATTAGAACATAAAAAAAAGATATTGTTTAAAGGGGGACATTATTCCTTGTTGTGTGGCTATTGAATATGAATGCACTGAATGCTGTTCTGCGCGTGTGTGCCTCTCTCTCTGTCTGTCTGTCTGTCTGTCTGTCTGTCTGTCTGCCTGTCTGTTTGTCTGTCTGTGTGTTCTCTCTCTCTCTATCTCTCTCTCTCTCTCTCTCTCTCTCTGTAGACAGACAGACAGCGTGTGTGTGTGTGTGTGTGTGTGTGTGTGTGTGTGTGTGTGTGTGTGTGTGTGTGTGTGTGTGTGTGTGTGTGTGTGTGTGTGTGTGTGTGTGTGTGTGTGTGTGTGTGTGTGCGTGCGTGTGTGTGTGTGTGTGTGTGTGTGTGTGTGTGCGTGCGCGCGTGCGTGCGTCTGTGCGTGCGTACGTGCGTCTTTGCGTGTGTGTTTGTGTGTGTGAATGAGTATAAAAAACACTATGTGTGTCTCATGTAACTAAGTCTTTATGAATAAAGTGTCATTGTTCACATTTTGGAGACAGATCTGATACGTTGATCTGGATATGATTGTTAACAGATTTGATGAGAATGAACATTTAAAGGGGTCACTCCTTGTTGTCTGTTGTTTTGCAGTGGTGGACAGTAACATTGATATCCCAACCTGCAGTTTCTGTTTACTAAGGAGCTGGAGAGACATGGATCCCCCTGTCTGTTATTAAGCAAACACAAAAACAATATCACTTTCAGCAACTTTATGGGTTTATTAAAGGAACTCTATGAAATCTGGACATTGTGAGGTGGAAACCTCATTAGGTCCAAAACTGTGACTTTTCATGTAGCAAAAGTTAGCAGATTTACAAGTTCAAACGTTTCGAGCCGCGTTTCGAGCTTGTAGATCTGCTACTGTTGATGCTTTTGTGTGACACTGCAGCATGAGCGTGTTAATTTAAGAAAATCTTCTGTCTGTCTGTCTGTCTGTCTGTCTGTCTGTCTGTCCACAGCTAATCCCACATAGCCTCGCGTGGCCAGACAATATCACACAACACACTGCGTGGATATTAGTCTGGTCCCTATCAACGATAGATTTTTTTCCAAGGGGCGGTTACAAAAAGATCCAAATAAGGTGATAAGCCCACCCACATTTGGGTGCTGGGCCTTGATTGGTCCCTCACAACTTCGGAGGGAGAGAAATGAAATCTCTATTGAGGGGGGCCAGACCTAATCTGCCGAGGGCTAAAGTGCGCTGCAATTTTGCAAAGGCAGATTCGTCTGGAACCAGGCTAAATCCCACAAACCATACACTGATCAGTGTAAGACTTCTTGTGCAATGCTGCCAGTCGGCCAAGGAACGTAACGACATCAGCCATCTATGATGTCAGCACTGTGTAGTCAGGTATGTCTACATTTGGGCATAATCCGTGCACATAGACACAGACATGTGAGGTTGGAAATGTGATGTCACCAACAACATAAAGGAGGGAACCTTAATTCAGTGCACTTTGAACAGTTTGAACAGATAGCATTATAACACAATCTCTGAGGAGCCATAACCCTAAGGAGTAACATTCAGATTATGTGAACATGATCCTATTTCCTAAAACTATTCATCGTTCCCGGCGCTTGAACTAAGTGACACCACTGATGATGTAATGCATAAGCTCGCAGAGTAGCAAGTGGGCTAACACATTAGCAATTGGGCTACAAATTGAAAGTGACTAAAACCCCGGACGATGCTCAAGCAATAAAGCTGACAGAAACACCAAACTATGGAAACATTTACGTTGTGATCGAAGCTTTGATCTTAGAGGGGTTGCAATTCAAAGCTATCTTTCTACTCAAAACTTGCTGTCAATTTGGGATTTTAACCAGCCGAACAGATATTTAGCTGTAGCTACCAGTGTTGAGTCTGTGTTGTAGTGTCTTTGCTACGGCTGGGCTAGCTACTAATTGGTTGTAACAGAACTGGCTTTCATACAACACAATTCAGAATTGCAAACTGAAGCACAGTATAACGGGTTGGTTGGCATCGCAACGTGTTAACTTATTCTCATTAACAAACACTGGACGTGTTGTTAGCTAGAGAACCGTCCAAGAATGAGTTGGTTCAACGCATCCCACCTGTCCACTTTTGCTAAGCAAGCTTTGACAACAGCTCAGAAGTCTATTGACAGAGTCCTGGACATCAAAGAGGACCAATGGAATGACACTGTTGCTGTGATGGCAGACGACGATTTGCAAGTGAGGACGCCACTGAGCGTTGGGTGGGGAATGACAGAATGTGACTCTCTGTCAGAGGAGACCGCTGATTTTCCTCCTCCTTCATCTGAGGCTATCACCAATCCTGTCTCAAACACTGTCACGGATGAGTCACAGAGCGTCCGTGCCCTTTTACCCTCTGAGAAGGGTGTCGAAAACACCCAGGTTGTGTCAGTGCCTCCTGCTATATCCAGCAGACGGCTGCAAGAGAAGAAGGGCCAGGAGACTGTGATCTACGATGATGCAGAGCCTCACAGGCCGGGACCTGCTGATGTGAGTGCAGAGAACCAGGAGAGTCAGATGGCTCAATCTGAGTCTGCGCTATCCTCATCACGTCCAGACACAGTCCTCCTGCCGGTGTCTCCGGTTTCATATTCAAGCAATCATCCTTGTGACGACAACAGCGAAATGAAAAGCAGGATAGAAACAGACATTGCTGAGAGTGACATTTCTGTGGACTCACAAGCGGAACAATCACCACCGACTTCCTCAGAACCACTGGTTACGCAGGATGTCACCAACTCACCCTATGGACCTCCTGCTGTCACCTCTGAAACTAGCAGCTCTGCCCCGTCAGACACCTCAGCTCCCTCGTTCCTTAACGAGATCTTCTTGGAGCCTAAAGAGCCGAAGATAGAGGACCATCAGAATGACATCCCTCCTCCAGTCAGCACCTTCTCCTTGTGCACGTCTACCACCAGCGACGTTGAGGTGGTGGTGGATCACGGAAGCATGCTGAGTGAGAGCTCAACCAGCGAGAGCTCTGCCAGATCCACGCAGGAGTTGGGGGAGGGCAAGGGCAGCCTTCACTTAATGCAGAGCTCCTTCCAGCTTCTATCAGCCTCCACCTGTGGCGACTTACCCCCGGAGGACAAACCCCAGCTCACGGAGAGTGGCGGCTCCTCAGATGCTTTTGAGTGCGTCGACTCATTCAGCATGTGTTCGCTAGACAGCCGGAGTTCCGGCCAAGTCGAATTGGATGCCGAGATCCCCGGGAGTTATACGCTTGTGTACGTCACCACCCAGCCCTGCCCCTGTGGTGGCTGCGTTATCAGCTGAGGATCAGAACGAGAAGGGAGTGCTGGTGCAGAAAGTGGAAGGAGAGGAGGAGAAAAGAAGGAGGAGGATGAGGAGGTGGAGAAAGAGGGGCCCACTGAAACGATAAGGGACCATCGGGTGGACCAGATGGAGGAGAGGGGTCAGAGCTTCACACCTGTTAACAGTGAGCAGCCTGAAGAGCTGATGGAGCAGGACGCTGGGATCGGGGGTGTCACACTGCCATGTGCTAACCCCGACGCTGAACAGCACCTCATTCAGCCAATAACAGAAGAGATGGAAAGTGTCTCCACATGTCAGATTTCTGGAGCTTCAGAATGTGATTGTTGAACTGTCAAGTCATCTGCAGGAGAAGGAGTCACAGCTGCATATGGCCAACAACGATAAAACCAGGCTGGAAGAAGAGTGTGACAACCTCAAAGATGAAGTGCTAAGCCTGAAGGAGGAGAGCTCTACCATTAAGTCTCTGAAAGATGAGTTTACACAGCGCCTCATTGAAGCAGAGAGGAAAGCTCAGCTGGCCTGCAAGGAGAGGGACATGAAGGAAATGAAGGGCATGCGAGAGGAGCAATCCACCAGACTGAACAACAATAAGATGATAGAGCTCATCAGAGACAAGGAGAAGCAGATCAGAGGCCTCCTGGAGGAAGGCGAGAAACTATCCAAGCAACAGCTGCAGCACTCCAACGTCATCAAGAAGCTACGTGTGAAGGAGAAGGAAAATGACGCCAGGATCATTAAACAGAGCAAGAAAGTTAAGGAACAGGAAGAGGAACTCAAACATCTGCATCAGGCGCTGAATGGGAAGGAAGAGGTGGAGAAGCAACTCAGAGAGAACATCAAGAAGCTGAAAGGTGAAGTGCAGCATCAAGAGAAGGAGCTCAGCAGGCTGAAGACTGACTTTGAGGACCTGCAGGAGAACAAGACGTTCCTACAGTCCGCTCTGGACAGCACTTACGGGGAGCTGGCAGAGCTCCACAAGACCAAAGCTAGGATGGCCAGTGAAGCCCTGGAGGCAGCTCTGAGCAGGGAGGCCAAGGAGGAGCTGAGCATGGCCCTGCAGAAAGCCCAAGAGGAGGCTTGTTTGCAGCAGGAGGCTCTGGCTAACCAAGTGGCTGACCTGAGGCTGGCATTGCAGAAGGCTGAGCACCAGCAGGGTAGGAAAGAGGATTACATGAGAGACGAGATCAGAGAGATTCAACAGAGACTGCAGGAGTCAGAAACGAGAAACCAGGAGTTGACTCAAAATGTTATGTCTGCAACGCGGCCTCTGCTCCGGCAGGTTGAGAACCTGCAAGCCACACTGCGAGTCAAGACAGCATCCTGGGAAAAGCTGGAGAAGAATATATCTGATAGGCTAGCAGACGCCCAGGCACAGTTGGCCGTTGCCGTGGATAAGGAGCATTCCGTGACCGATGAGCTGCTCGCCATCAAGGCCCAGTTGACGTCTCTCGAGTCCCAGAATTCCCTGCTGCATCAAGAGAAGAGCTGTGCTCTGGGACAGCTGGACACAGAGAAGCGTAATAGGGACAGACTGGAGGATGAAAGCAGCAAGCTGCACGCTCAGCTGGAAAATCTGCAAGGGGACCACAGTCAAGCTTTAGAAGAGGCGAAGAAAGAGAAGCTGCTGCTGATCGGTCAGCTGGAGATGAAGAGGATGACGATCGGTGAAGAGAAGAACAATAAATGCCACCTAGCACAAGAAGCCCTTCAGGAAATGGAGAGGAAGGCCTTGGTAATCCCTGACGGAGAGCTCCTCGCCTCCTCCACCTTAACCCCACTGTCCCAGTCCAGCTCCATCAGCCGGCCGGATAACACTGGTCTGGATACATCTGTGCTAAATCAGGATGACCCTCTCGAGCACTCTCTATTCACCATGTACCTATCCATGAGTGGGACCAACTTCTACGAAGCTGGAGGCTCCAGCATCATAGAGAACCTCCAGTCTCAACTCAAACTGAGACTGGGGAAGATAGCACAGCTACAGCTGGAGATCTCCAGTCTGGAGAGGAGTCGCGCCGTCATGGCTGAGGAGCTGGTTCGACTCACCAATCGGAACGATGAGATGGAGGACAAGTTGAAGGACATGTCTAAGCTGAAGGTTGAACTCAAAGATCTGGAGCAGAGACACAATGCCATACTCCAGATGTATGGAGAGAAGGCAGAGGAGGCTGCTGATTTGAGGCTGGACCTGGAAGATGTCAAGAACATGTATAAAACCCATATCGATGTACTGCTCAAGAACCAGAAATAGAATAAACCAACTAATCAGTGGTGGAAAGTAACTAAGTACATTTACTTAAGTACTGTACTTAAGTACAATTTTGAGGTATTTGTACTTTACTTGAGTATTTCCAATTTCCAAAACTTTTACTGCTACTCCACTACATCTCAGAGACACATATTGTACTTTCACTCCACTACAATTACTTGAAAACTTTAGTTACTAGTTACTTTGCAGGTATAAATTATGATATAATGAAACATACATTAACCACTTCAACCCTATTTTATACATAGGCTATTTGAAAATAGCAGATCTACAAGCTCACAACGTGTCGCATCGCGACGCGTTGTGAGCTATCTGATTTATTTGTATGTGTTTTTTGAGTGGTGCCAACCACTCCTACATTTGACTTTGTCCGTGTGTCCGTATGTCCGTCCGTCCGTATGTCCGTCCGTATGTTTGAGCACGGCTGATTGGTCAAGCTTCACGTGACACGTGACAATATGTTGTCACGTGTCACGTGACAACATATTGTTGCTGATTGCAACACAAGGATGAAACCAGTTACACTTTCAAAGGCACCACTCTCTTCACACTGGGTGTGATTTTTTTTTAATTATCAGATATACTCTATGTATGTGGGAATAGTGTCATTAACAGTATATAACATGCTGTGTGTGTGTGTGTGTGTGTGTGCGTGCGTGCGTGCATGCGTGTGCGCGTGTGTGTGTAGTGGCGTAGAGCAGGGATGGAAGGCGATGCACTCTGGAGCCCCCCTAATGTTGGTTGCAAACATTTTCAAAAATGTCTATGTAAATAAACAAATATAAAGCCAAGAAGAGACTTTCGGACAAGCCTTTTCCTTGCCTTTATATGATGTTATGTGTGCTGAGTGGTACAGTAGAACATTTTCATAACTCCATCCCGAGTCCACCGCAGCTAAAAATCAGATATTTTTTTTATAGTGATGTTTTTTTATTTATTATTTTATATCTGACGCTCATATTGACAGAAACCTAGCCACAGTGTGTTAGATGACGCTCATATTGACAGAAACCTAGCCACAGTGTGTTAGATGACGCTCATATTGACAGAAACCTAGCCACAGTGTGTTAGATGACGCTCATATTGACAGAAACCTAGCCACTGTGTGTTAGATGCGCGGCGGAAGTCTTGCGCATGGACCGGCCGCTCGGGTTTTTAGCTGCCGTGATCTCGGGATGGACAGTTTCTACAGTAGCCTACCACTCGTCCTAGGATATCATAATACCCAGTGGTGTAAAGTAACTAAGTACATTTATTCAAGTACTGTAATTTTGTGGTACTTTTACTTTACTGGAGTATTTCCAATTGTCTATACGTTTACTTCTACTCCATTACATCAGAGGCAAATATTGTACTTTTACTCCACTAACAATTATTTGAAAACTAGTTACTAGTTACTTTGCAGATATAAATTATTACATTATAAAACATACATTAACTACTTTAGCCCTATTTTATACATAGGCTATTTGAAAATAGCTCACAATGCGTTGTGAGCTATATCTTGGCTATATCTTGCGCTGAGCCTATCTTGCGCTGATCAGAGCAATGGTCATGGAGTTATGGCCATTTGAAGGGTCACTTTTAAGTCCTCCTTAAAGGTTCTATGACATTCATTTTCACTTTTTTTATTTTTTATGTTTTATTGGGGGTTTTATGACCTCAATTACACCCAAAAAAACGGAATTTTGAACATTCAGTGGATGTACTGTGGTCTGGGGTTTTCTGAATAATTAGGCTGAAAAGTAATCTGAGATTGGCCTTTGGATAGTGAAGTCACAGGCCATCACAGCCCACTCCCCTCCTCGCCCCTCCCCTCCCCTATCCTTTCCTTTGGGGGCGGGGCGGAGCAGAGGTGATGATTGACAGGCAAAATCCCTCAACAGCGACACCCGCAGGCAAAGATTTATTTTTTCATTGCAATTGAAAAGGCTTTAGAAATGTGAGAGAAAAACACCTGCAATGACTCACTAGAGTAGGATTTTTAGTTACACGTTTTTATACACGTTTGAAGGACCATGACAAAGACTTTTAATGTGTTGTAAAACTGAATGTCATGAAACCTTTAAAGAGCTGGATCAGCAGCACTAGAAGCTGCATCTAAATAGGGAACTAAGTGGATAGGCATTGTGGTCCCTGAGATGTGATACATTTTTTGTGAAAATTTGTATTTTTTAAAAAGATATATGTACCTTTGTTTGGCTTTCTAGATCTCCCCCCCAGCCAAAAAAGTCTGTCCCCCTTTCGTCATAGAAGGGACATAGAAGGGACACACGTCATGCGAAGCCCGGCCATTCAGATTTCAACCACTAGGGGTCTGGCAGTACCAGGTCTCCTGGTTCTAGTTATTTCATGATCAATAAAGATATCAATCAATCAATCAATCAATTAAACACTGCTGTAGCGCTATATGTGTGCAATTCGGAACAGTGTTTGTGCCAAGTTTGGTGCTGATCGGAGCAACAGAACACAAGCTATTCATGGAGACAACACACCTATCAGCGACCTGACGTAACAAAAACCACATCATGGGCAGGCATACGTCACCGGCCGCTTGCTTAAAAGAAGAACGCAAACACTATTGCATGGTTGTGGTTAGTTCATACAGATGTCCGCTGTTCTTTAAGAGGAAACAAAGCAAGCAATCTTTGCAATAGGTTTACCACCCACCGTATGTATGGAGAGCTTCTTCTGCTTACAATGAATGTACTCAATATGCTATTTGTAAAGCTGTTTCTCATGGTTTGCTGTCTGCAGAACATTAAAGGACAGCATGCTAATCCACTCAACAAACACATCCATCATTATGAGGGCCTGTCATATGACACAGAGGCCCTGCACCAGCAGTCACTAGTCAAGGGCAAGACGCTGCAGCTGGGATTCCGTTCTCATGGAAGGTACTTTAACTTGCAGTTGAAGAGGGACAACTCCTCCTTTTCTCCAAATCTCACCGTAGCGGTGTCAGGAGAGGATCTTCCCTTGGATATCGACTATATCGATTTCATTTACACCGGACAAACACTTGGTGAAAATGGCACCATTACTCATGGGTCTGTAGTCGATGGCCGTTTTGAGGGCTCCATCCAAACACATCGAGGCACATACTACGTGGAACCCTCTGAGAGGTACTTCAGAGAGAGGAACGTGTCCTTTCACTCTGTCGTCTATCATGAGGATGACATCAGTAGTCCAGAGGATGGCTACACTGACCACTCTGTGTTTGAGAAGATGCAGACGTACCAGGCATCAGTGGTGGACCACCCGGTTAGCAAGATACTGGTGTCCAAGGGTCGTGGTTCTTCAGTCATCCGGCAGAGGACCACCTGCGAGCTCTTGATCCAGACTGACCACTACTTTACCGAATACTACGGCACGAAGAGGAAGGTCATGGACGTGATCAACAGCTTTGTGAGGGATATCAACGTTATTTATGGGACGACAAATTTCAATGGCATCCGTCTCATCAACTTTGTGGTGAAAAGGGTCATTATCAACACTACCAGCGCTACGAACGACATGAACAATCCGTTTCGCTTTCCCAACATCGGCGTGGAGAAGTATCTAACACTCTTCTCACAACAGAACCATGACGATTACTGTCTGGCCTATGTATTCACCAACAGAGACTTTGATCGGGGCGTGCTTGGCTTGGCTTGGAGGGGGGGAGTCTGTGAGAAGCATAGGCTGTTCAATGATATGACTAAGAAGTCTCTGAACACGGGCCTGGTTACTGTGAAGAACTACGGTCATCATGTCCCTCTTAAAGTCTCACTTGTCACCTTCGCCCATGAGGTCGGACACAACTTCGGCTCTCCTCACGACGAGACACCTTTGTGCGCCCCTGGAATGGCACAAGGCAACTACATCATGTACCCCCAGGCCACAGCAGGGGAGAGGCCCAACAACCGGAAGTTCTCACCATGCAGCATCGACGTCATGAGCGCGGTCCTGCAGGAGAAGAAGAACATATGCTTTGTTGAATCCGACCTGCCCATCTGTGGTAATGGGATCATGGAAAAAGGCGAAGAATGTGACTGTGGCTTCCGCGATCAGTGTGAAGAAGAGTGTTGCTATAACGCCGACGAGAATGAAGGCAAAAGGTGCAGACTGAAACCGGGCAAAGAATGCAGTCCCAGTCAGGGCCCTTGCTGTGGCCCGGTAGAATGCCATTTAATCCCCCAAGGTAAACGGTGTAGACTGGAATCAGAGTGTGCCCATGAAGGCCTGTGCAACGGTACACACGTCCAGTGCCCTCCCTCACCATTCAAGGACGACTTAATCACCACCTGCGATGCGAACGCAAGGGTCTGCATCAATGGGGTTTGCACAGGTTCCATCTGTCAGACACATGGTCTGGAGTTGTGCACCTGTCCGAGCCCAGAGGGCACAGACGAGAAAGCCACCCAGTGCCATGTCTGCTGCATGGAGGCAACGAGGCCCGACACCTGCAGCAGCACAGGATCTGAGAAATGGGCCCGTTTCTTTAAGAAGAAGCTCATCACCCTGAAGCCCGGATCGCCCTGCAATGACTTAAAGGGCTACTGCGATGTTTTCTTTAAGTGTCGTCCGGTGGACGCAGACGGGCCTCTGTCAAGGCTATTGAAGTACCTGTCTAATCTGGAGCTGTATAAGACCATCGCTGAGTGGATTGTGGTTTACTGGTGGGCAGTGCTGTTGATGGGCATTGTTTACATCGTATCGATGGCTGCCTTCATTAGGATCTGCAGCCTCCACACGCCCAGCAGCAACCCCAAGCTGCCTCCACCTCTGCCACTGCCAGGTACGTTGAGGAGAGGCCAACCGCAGTCCCAGGGCTAGACATTGGTCCTCTCTTTGCCTTGATTCTTCCTAATGCCTACAATGAGAGCAACTTGACTCAGAAGAGTTCACTTTTATTAACGCCTACAGCTAAACACAACAGAACTGATCTCACCGGACAGCAGGCCCAACAAACTGATGCAGTGGTTCACGCCCTTTTTTACTCGTAGCTCGCCTAGCCAAGCCGAGCCGAGCTGTCTATAAGAGAGTCTGCGTGCGTGTGCGTGTGCGTGAGTGTGTGTGTGTGTGAGTGATGGTTTGTCTGGAGCTAATCTCGCAAACCACAGGACCAATAAGTGCTAGATTTCTTGTGCACACTGCCAGTGGGCCACAGAAGGATCTTTTTTTTTCCATTCGTGGGCTCTGGCTTTGGGAGTTAACACATTTCTTTATTTAGGCTACGGTGTCCGTCAAAGCAAAGTTGCGGTTGCATCATGTTTATTTTAATGATCGATCAATCTATTGTGTTCCGGCCTACTTTAAGTTCCTATTTCTCTGTATCATAATGAAAACAAACTCTTTTTTTTTGTTGTACATTATTTGTTTATATTAATGTTATATTACTGTATGCCAATTATTTGGTCAAATACAATTGTTAACATTAAGTGGGCTATACAGTATGTACCTGTTCATTTGGAGGTTAGCAATGTAACCAAATGGACCCGTATGAAGACCCATAAATTGCCAGGAAGCCTAAACATACACACACTAACAATAAATGATAAATGGTGCATTTATATAGCGCTTCTATCCGAAGCGCTTTACATTGATTGTGCCATTAACCCATTCACACACACACACACACACACGGCGGAGGAAACCATGCAAGGCACCAACCTGCTCATCGGGAGCAATTAGGGGTTCAGCGTCTTGCTCAAGGACACTTCGACACTAACTCTAGGGGAGCGCCCCAGCCCGGGATCGAACTGGGAACCTTGCGGTTTTCCAGTTCACTCTACCCGGCCACTCTACCCCTGAGCCACTGCCGCCCCTGTGGCTCAGGGGTAAAAAAACGACGACTTGACAAAAACTGAACAAACAGGGGCATATATATATAGACACAGGGGTAACAAGACATAGGTGCAATCAACATAGCCTGGGACCAGACGAATCTGCGAGTGAAAAACGGTCTGGCACCGCTCCATAGAGAATCCATTTCCTGCTCCAGAAGACGTGGGTGACCAATCAGGGCCCAGTATTCGAATATTGGAGACTAATTGGTAGTTGGTTGTAGGTCTAACCAATTGCGTCGAGGGCCATTGTTTTGATTCCGCCCCTTGGGGAAAAAAACGTCCTCATGGAAGCACCAGACTCATGTCCACGCAGTGATATAGTCTGTCTACGCCAGGCTACCATCAACAGACAAATCAAGAGACGATAGGCAGAGGGACTAACAGGACACAGGAGGAGATAACTAATAATCACCGGGAGGTGAGACAAGGCAGGAGAACAGTAACTAGGCAGAAAATAAAGGTACACAACATCAGGGCAAAAGGCATCAACAGAGTAACAGAAATACAATTGGAACGATACAACAGAACAATGGCCTAAACAGGCCTAAAGAACAGCCCTAAAGATTCCAATGCCATATAATGGCAGTCAAGGGCTAGATAATAAAGTCAAAGTCCACGGCCCGAGGAGCGGACCGTGACAGATTGATTGTGATGTTATATTGACTAATTTTGCTGGGGACCCCCTGGTGACCCCCTGGTATCCCCCCCCCAGAAAACCAATACACTAAATAGCCTAGCATCAAAACAGGCAAAAGCTAAAGTGATAGAGTCTCAAACCGGCAGAGTCAGGGCCGCATTAACCACGGAACTTAGTGGAACTGGTGTTCCACGGCCCGCAGCCTGCAGGGCCCTGTGAGAATTGTGTGTTTATTTTTTGTGTATTTAAAGAAAAGATGTTGATTTATATTGGTCAAAGAGAACCGAATTAGACCGAATTAGACCCGAAAAGCTTCGCGCATGCGCGTGAAATTACGCGACTGGTGTTCCACGGCCCTGAGGGGTCTTAATGCGGCCCTGGGCAGAGTGCATCTCATTATAAACACAAATGGGTGGACTTCAAGCTACTCAGAGGCTAGCACAGCTTGCTTATGACACACAAATGGGACGTGTGATCGTTATATAATCGGCATTGTGAGTTTTTGGTGTCACTGTAGCAGATACTCTGGGTGGAGAACAATAATATAATCAACTGAACGCACTTTTCTAGTTTTCATGGTGGTTCTCTTGAGCTCTGCTGAAGGCCATTGGTGATTAAATGCCGCCCTCAACTGGCCAACACATATACTGCCATCCTGCAAAAAAAGCAAACCAAAAAAAAAAAACACACGCACGCGCGCGCACGCACGCACGCACGCACGCACGCACGCACGCACGCACGCACGCACACACACACACACACACACACACACACACACACACACACACACACACACACACACACACACACACACACACACACACACACACACAATCACTGCAATGCCGAGGGCTGACTAACACATTCTGAAGTTTTTTTAATTCAGCAACATTGCTTAGGCCTATATTGCATCATCCCAGCTGAGTCAAGTGAGGGCAAAGCGTGGCGTGTTTGTCAGCTTTAATTAACAGTATTTGGGACGAAAGGAAACATACAGTGAGTCACCATTATAACATCGGTTCTCAAAGTGCATTCCGTTTTTTTTCTTCTTTTTTTGAAAAGTGTTAATGATAGATCATGTATAGAGGTCCCTGGCACAAAATCTTTTCAGATGGGGGTCCGTGGCCAAATACACGAACAAATCTTGGCATGAAAATGTTTGAACCACTTGGTTAACCGGGCCATAATTGAGGTCGACTCAACTTGACTGGTGTCAGCATATTGGCAAATAAGTTAACATTTACCGATGGCAGTGACTGATATTTATCTGTTGTTGGCATGAGGCCTAGTGTCTTTGAAGGTAATCTCTCAAGAACAGATTCTGCTCTCCGCTTGAATCTGTCGGGGGGGGGGGTTCGTCATAACGTGTAAGCACTGGCCTAAATGGTAAATGGTAAATGGTGCATTTATATAGCGCTTCTATCCGAAGCGCTTTACATTGATTGTGCCATTAACCCATTCACACACACATTCATACACCGATGGCGGAGGAAACCATGCAAGGCACCAACCTGCTCATCGGGAGTAATGAGGGGTTCAGCGTCTTGCTCAAGGACACTTCGACACTAACTCTAGGGGAGCGCCCCAGCCCGGGATCGAACTGGGAACCTTGCGGTTTTCCAGTTCACTCTACCCGGCCACTCTACCCCTGAGCTACTGCCGCCCCGCGGCCCACGGCCCACTGGCCTAGAAGTGGGCGTGCCTTCAGATCAGGAAGCAGGCCACGCTTTACCCAATCAAATGTAGTGGCCGGGATTTACTGTCTGCTCTCGCTTCCCACTGAAAACAAACTGAAACTCATTTAACAATAGCGTCCTCGGAGCAGACAAAACCACGGAAAGATATTCACATTTTAACTTGCTCTTTCATCATAGAAACAAGTGGGCTTATAACCAAAACGATCCATGTTCTCTGGGAGAAGTGGTGTTTGTGTTCCGTGTAGAAATATTGTTAGTGGGAATGAAAACATAAGCGCACCACCGGAAGTGGAGCGCTGAGGGCAGACCAAAAACCCCGGTTTCCTTGCGCACGGGTGCTACGTTGAGCTCCCCCCAGAGCCAAGTGAAAGAGTAAAAAACAGCGGATAAACCGGTTCTGACATTGAGGAACCGGAATCGGTCCCATCACATTTGGAACCGGTTCTGGAACCGGTTTATCACACTGTCAGAGCTGGTTATGTGGACTTCACGTCTGCTACACAATTACAATAACAGTGGTTCTCATACTTCTTCATTTCAAGGACCGCCATAACGCTGAGAGTGTTAAAATGTGTACACTATCAGAGTTACAGACCTGTAAGGGTCCATTTGGAACCCATGGAAATCGTTAAAGGGAACCCCCTGTCTTCAACAGGGGGTCCGGGACCCCTAGGGGGTCCTCAGAGTAACTACAGGGGGTCTGCCAAATCTTTGTGTGATGGGGGAACATTAGCCGAAAATAACCGATCTACAAGCTCACAACGCCTCGCGCTGCGAGGCGTTGTGAGCTTGTAGATCGGCTATTTTCGGAGAGTTGGTGTAGAGGTAAAAACAACAGGGCCACAGGTCAAGTTGACTAAATATTGAGGGTTTAAAAGTTAACTATCCGAAAATACACATTGGCATGAATCCAACTATCTATGAAATCTATGAAAAAGTTTGATCTCCAGCACAATTTTAAACAATAGTGGGGGTCCCTGCTACATCTCTCTCTTAGCTAAGGGGTCCTTGACCTGAAAAACGTTGTAGACCCCTGCTTTATATAAAGAAAGTCAGTGGGGCTTGGATTCCCTGAATTTTGAGCACGGATGACGGCATCGGCTAGCCTCTGTCTGAGCCAGGCTGTCTCTTCTATAACAGTGGTTCTCAAACCTTTTCATTTCAAGGACCCACATTTGATCATCATTTTCTATCTCTGGGGCCCCAATCTACATTATAAAACCTGGTAACAAATGGAACCAAGATTTATATTACACGAGAACAGTGGCTTCCTGTGAGAATGCCCAACTATAGCGGTTGTAATTAGTACAGAGGCAC
The DNA here is from genome assembly GCF_963454915.1 of Gymnoscopelus microlampas. Classification (NCBI taxonomy): domain Eukaryota; kingdom Metazoa; phylum Chordata; class Actinopteri; order Myctophiformes; family Myctophidae; genus Gymnoscopelus; species Gymnoscopelus microlampas. Next base: position 2,437,741 of record NC_139960.1, read on the forward strand.
TGTGTATAGAGTTCAATCAGACGGTGTATTTATTCACCAAACCAATATAGATAACATTCAACCATTGTCACCACATTGACATGGTGGGTGTCCAGCTTTCCACCCGGCTGATCCGCTCCATTCCGACATCTCGCCACTCCGACTAGTGGCTTCCGCGTGCGGTTAAGGTTAGGGAATGGTTAGGGTCGGACTTCAGTGCTAAGCCTTTTTAGAAAGGTCATCCTTTCAGAAAAAGGCAGAGCAAGGAATTTTTGCTCTCGCCATCTTATTTTTGAAAGAAAGTCTTTTTGGGATCCTGCTACTCTTTAATTTTAAGGTCCATATAATTTCACATTCTGTTTAATTAAGTATTCCTTTAGACTACATTCTAAATCTTTGCCCTAAGCCCTTTTTGGCTGTTACCCCTTTCCTGGAGGGAGGGGGGGAAAAACATTTTTTTCCAATTAGGGTTAACCATTTCACCTTTCTTTAAGGTTTAGGTTTTTGGGCATGTTTACAAATTATAACATGAAATAGAAATGCCAGTGAACTTTGTGAGAAATGTTCACTGGGGACAGCTAATGAGCTTGGACTGCTCCATTCCAAGGGGTGTAATATACATCTAAAACATTATAAATACATGAATATCTATACAGTTAATCCACATAAAAAAATATATCACAAACTCTTAAGAACTACAACAGTCATGATTCTTTATCACACTATACTACAACATAAATATCAATAGCAAAGGCACATCACATCCCCCCTCTGACCTCCTGACTAATGGTTCGGCCCAATCTACTGAAACACACCAGGTACTGTTAAGCATTCAATCAAACTCAACAATTAAACCTCACAACATACATATTGCACTCTCTATTGCATTGGTTCTCAAAGTGGGGTCCGGGGAACCTCAGGGGTCCTTGAGGGAGCTTGAGGGGGTCCCCAGCTAAATGATAGTTAGGAACCAAATGAACCCTTGTGGGTCTGTAACTCTGAGAGTGTACAAAAAATGTGGTTCCATTTTGTACACTCTCAGAGATAGAAATGGTCCGTAGCCTAATGCATGTAAAACTGGGGGTTCTTGAAATTAAAATGGTTGGGAATCACATTCAATGATATTAGAGCCGTAAAAAAATCTTCTCTTATGGGGGGTCCCTGGCATATCTTTTCAAATGGGGGTCCGCGGGCTACTATAAGTGTCAATTTGGGGGTCCTTGACATGAAAAAGTTGGAGAGGCACTGCTCTATTGTACTAAGGTGAACCGTGCAAATGACTAAAAGTGCCGATGTGCTGAGCAAATATCAGTCAATATAAATAAGGGTTATAGCAAACATAAGTAACAGAGGACCTCTCTCTGTTACACTTCCACACCAGGAATAGAAAGCCTGCCGTTTCTATTAGCTTGGATTCCCCATCGATGACGTCACCGGACCAATCATATGAAGGCATAGGTTGAAAATGGACGAAGACGTCCTTTAATTATGATTTCACACAGTGACACACATGCACTCGTGCACACACTTGCACGCACAAATGTACACATAGAGCACTAGAGCAGCACTAAATGTGAGACAGGGATATTTATGTTTATATGTAATGAAGCAGAAATATCCTGCTTTTGGCATTATCACTGTAATAATAATCACAATAGTCATTAGTCATGCTGGTCAGACAATACTACCGCCGCAAGCCCCTGGCTCACGTGTGTGTGTGTGTGTGTGTGTGTGTGTGTGTGTGTGTGTGTGTGTGTGTGTGTGTGTGTGTGTGTGTGTGTGTGTGTGTGTGTGTGTGTGTGTGTGCCCGATGGCGTATTCAATTCTAGGAATTATTAATTCCTTCCACTTGGGGAACCCCAGTTGCTATAAATGGCAATAATGCACATGTACAGTACTGCTACATTCTCACAAATTATTCTAAACTAGAGCAGTGGTTCTCAACCTGTGGGTCGGTCCCCAGACGATGTAGGGGCGGTCCCCAAATGACAGTCACTGCATCAAAAGTAATAAACAAACTATACTAGAAACTAGTCAAACATTGGCCAAATTGTCAGATAATATAAGAAAGAGGAAAACATTGTGAAAATAGCCGATCTACAAGCTCTCAACGCCAAACTGCTTTCCTATCTAAAAATCGTGAAAATGTGTTTGAATATATATATATACTTTTTTTTTAAAGCGAAAGTTTTTAACTGAAATCTTTGCTTCTGGGGATTTTACAAATGTTTTCTAAAGTTTTTTTTCCTAAGTTTTTTTTTTACTGATGTTGCTATAATATCAATGGTTTTCAAACTTTTTTCATGTCAAGGACCTCCAAAATAATATGTATTTGTCCACGGACCCCCTCCCATCTAAAAATATTTAGTTCCAGGGACCCCCAGAAGCCAAGATTTGAGCTAAAATGTATATAAAAGATTTGCACACATTTTTCAAAAAAATAGACAAAGAAATCTTAAAATGACACACGTGCGTTCCCTTCCCGGGCCTTAAAGGATTAACACAACCATGGATGTTTGAACACTTCCTGACTGGCTGTCCTGCTTTTGCGTTCTCACCACACCAGATTGTGACAAAAATAATCACAGAAATGGCTGCATTGCACAGCACAGTTAAAGAGGTGGTGCCATGGCTTTGCACTTTTTCTGTTTTTCACGTGTCTATGAGGTTGATAGAACTTATTAAGCCTCCTGGTGGTGTTTTTATGTTGTTTTATGTCTTCTCTGACTATTTTGACTTTCTACCTGGAGGCTGAAACCTTGAGGGTCAAACGTGCCAATAGAGAAACAGCGCTTTAGTGACATAGTAAAAATATACCCTCCCCCTCATTATCATAACACAACAGGTGTGGGCATGAGGAGGAGGAGGGACTAGGACAGGTGGGTGGTGCTAAGGTGGTGGAGGAGGTGCTAAGGTGAGAACCAGGTATACTTAATGAACTGGAGGTGTGTCCACATAAAAACATAAGCCATGTTTTTTTTGGGGGGGCGGGGGGGGGGTCACTGAAAATCCCGGCACCCCGTTGTAGCGCTCCTGCCCCTCTAATTATTGATAAAGGCAGGGCCTTGAATTCTTTTTGTTATCTCACGATTAATTTGAATTCTTGTGTTTCAGGCGTGTACCGGTAAGTAGTTTGAATTAACTTCACAGCCCCCTTTCTACTGTAAATATAATCAACCTCTTTTCTTCTCCCAGGTAATTATCCTTTAAGGTAAGTATTTTAACTTTTCAGGTCAACAGGTGAGTATAAGTAAAACATTCTATTATTTAAATACCCATAAACCACTGCCCATTCAGGTAGTTATAATAAAATAATATCTTTACTTAGACAAACACATATATCAACAGACAATAACATGAAATGGCTTTTTTTCAAATAGAAAACAAATAATATTTCCAATAAAACAGGGGTTACCTTTGTAACCTCTAAATGTCACAAACCAGAAATATATCCTTTGTATTTCAACAAACAAATATACCTTTAGTATTATTTCAAACAAACCAATACCTTCTTATATTAGCCTACCTAAATTTAACCCTATTTATATTATTCTAATTAGATTAAACAAAAATAACCGTTTGAATTTGGCCTATACTAAATTATTCCTATTTAGTTTATAACCTAAACCCGGTGGATTACCTCATTAAATCAAAACACTTTGTTCAAAGAACAATATTTCACATCAAAATGAAATCAATGAATGTGGGCCCACAACCTTTCATACAATAGCAAGCAATAAGCAGCAATAAGCAATTAAACCCAATGATTTAAATCCCCTTGTTGCAGGCCTGTATCGATGCTTGGGAACGTTGTGGCCAAAAACTGGTGACCCCTTCACTCTCCTGAGCCAGGAAAATAAAACGGTACCTTTCACGTGTGATGAGTGTCTATGGGTGAATGTAATAGTTCAGAGCCCCTCTCCAGCAGCGCACCTCGGTCCAGACTTCCCAACGACGAGAACAGTAGACGAACGTCCAGTAGCGGAGTCAACAGCTCACCGCAGCCGACGCCTCTTCTCCACAATCCCGACGCAGCAGAGTCTTTAAAGGCTTTCTTGACGGCGTTTAGCTCACTATGCCTCTCTATACTAGTGAGACTGAAGCTAAACAGTCACTATAGCTCTCGCTGGTTTAGCAAGCAACACTGAATCACTTCACTTGTAGAATATATCCTGGTTTAAACGTCTTTCTGGCGTTCAGTCCACTTCTACAAATAATTACTGCAACTTCACTGTAGTTGTCGTGCAGACACACACAGAAATTACAGTTAAACTTATTATATCATAAAGTATGACAAACTTTGTATCACACAGCAAACTGACACAGCCTCTGTGCTCCTCTCTCCTTCTCCTCCTCTCGCTGATCTGATTGGGAACCCTGGACACCTGTCACTCACTCATCTCTCTTGATTGGGAATCCCATTCACCTGTCCACTCACTCACTCTGGCCCCTGAAACCACCCATTCCCCACTTCTATCAATCACACATCAAGGTAAGTAATCATCATCACTAATAATGACATCATTAATTTGTATGCTTTTCAGCTTTGCACCAAAATACAGACAGATACACTTCAAAATAAAAGCACCAGTACATGAGACAAAATAAAACACAGTTCCACCATTGTAAACAAATAACCCACAATATAAAATATCCACCGGGTTACACCCTCCCCCTTCTAAATGACTGAATGCCCTCATTCAACTTAAAAGGTTTGGAGGTTTTACTTAACCCCTAACGGGTGTTAACTGCTTCAACTCTATTTGCATTGGCCTATTTTAATAGTGACACCTCTGTGTACTATGGTAATGGGTTGATCTCTGGCCTTGCCTGGTTCATCGTAGGTCAGTCGTATAACTGGCTTCACTCTTCGTTTGGTCACAGGCGCTGGTTCGGGAATGTCGCTTTCCTCAGCACTGCTGACGGAATCCTCTTCTATTTCAGGCTCTTCTCCAGAATCTGAATCATCATCAGGAGCTGTGTCCTGGTCATCCTCTTCTGCACTGTGACCATCCTCTTCTGCACTGTGGTCATCCTCTTCAATTGCATCCTCTATTACAACTTGAGGTTCCTCTTCCTGAGGGACGACATCAGGCCCATTCACAGACGACCGTTTTTGCAGGATCCCCTCCAAGTAGGTTCTGTAAGGTCTATGTGGCCTCTCAATCTCGAGCTCTGAGTCGGTCGACTCTTGGTCTTCTTCCTGTCCACCGGCAGGATGAGGTGATACAGTCTTCAGGTTCTTCCTAGTTTCCGATCTAGTTTTAGGTTTCACAGGTAAGTTGGGTTCACTCTCTACCCTTGGTATCCTCACGAGTTGTCCAATGGGTAAGAGATGGTCTCTATGTAGTGTCTTTATGCCTCCTTTTCCATCCTCAGGTTTCAATCGGTATACAGGTAAGTTAGGCATCTTTCCTATCACCACATAAGGAACTGGACTCCAACGGCTTTGCAGTTTGTGCTTCCCTCTTAGTCCCAGGTTCTTCAGTAACACTCTGTCACCCGGTTCCATAGTCTGGAAGATGACTCTCTTGTCATAGGACTTTTTATTCCGCTGGTGAGTCTGGTCTGCGGTCGCAGAAGCTAATTTGAAAGCTCTTTGCAGGTCTTCCTTCAGCTTTGACACATACTTTGAGTGATGACCCTCTTTGTTTCCATCCGGAGACGTCCCAAAACATACATCTACTGGGAGTCTAGCTTCTCTGCCAAACATCAAGAAGTACGGCGAATATCCCGTTGCATCACATTTGGTGCTGTTGTAGGCATGCACTAAATATGGCACATGTTGGCTCCATTGCCGTCTCTTCTCTTGACTCAGAGTGCCTAACATCGACAGTAGGGTTCTGTTAAACCTCTCGGGCTGAGGATCCCCTTGAGGATGGTATGGGGTCGTTCGAGATTTACGTATTCCCATCATCTTCAGCATCTCTCGAATCAACTGACTTTCAAAATCTCGTCCTTGATCCGAGTGGATCCGAGATGGTAGCCCGTAATGGACAAAGTACTTCTCCACCAGTATTTTAGCAACAGTGAGTGCCTTTTGATTTTTGGATGGAAAAGCCTGGGCATATCGTGTAAAATGGTCTGTGACCACCAACACGTTGCTTATCCCTTTGGAGTCTGGCTCCATGCTGAGAAAATCAATGCAGACCAAGTCCATTGGCCCATGGCTCCTGATCTGGTGCAGTGTAGCCGCTCTCTGACAGGGACTTTTGCGAGTGACACAGTAGCCACAGTTCTTGACATACTGCTCTGTGTCCAAGGCCATTTTTGGCCAGTAAAACCTGGTCCTCAACAGGTCAATGGTTCTCTCGATGCCCAGATGACCGAGATCATCATGCATGGACTTGAGTACTGTTTCTCTGAATTCGACTGGAAGTACAAGTTGAGAGACCTCTTCTCCTGATGGTCGTTTGCTTAACCGATGGAGTAGACCGTCCTTCATTGCAAGCTTTCCAATCTGCTGTTTCATCAAAACCATCTCTGGATTCGATTCCACTCCCTCTGGCCATCTGCCATGTTTCACAGCCTTAATAGTTGGCCCAATCACTGTGCCATTGGTCTGGGCAGCTATCAGTTCTGACCGGGACATTTGTCCTAAGGCACTGACATCTAAGCGAGTGGGGAAGGCATAAATGTCTGGAACACATTCAGGAGGAGCTCCTAGTTGTTCCACAACTGGAGAGTTCTGGGTCTTTACTCGCTTACAGATGGACTGAACCCCTGTTTGCGATATGGTCTCCCAGTCCTCTAATTTCTCTTGCCCTGGTGTCTGTCTTGACAGTAGGTCTGCGTCGATATTGTTCCTGCCGGGTCTGTACAGGATATCGAACTCATAGGTTGAAAGGGCAGCTAGCCAGCGATGCCCATGAGCGTTGAGCTTGGCTGTCGTCAGTACGTAAGTGAGGGGGTTATTGTCAGTACGTACTGTAAATCTTGCCCCATATAGGTAATCGTGGAATTTGTCCACAACCGCCCATTTGAGTGCCAGGAACTCCAGTTGGTGAATGGGATAATTCCTCTCTGACGAACTCAGCTTCCGGCTGGCAAACGCCACAGGCCTCAACCCTTCAGGGTACTCCTGATAAAGGACGGCACCTAACCCAGTTAGACTGGCGTCCACATGTAGTACATATGGCTTGTTGGGGTCAGCAAACGCCAGTACTGGGGCATGTGTAAGGCAGTGGATGATCTGATGGAAGGCAGCCGTACACTTTTGGTCCCATCTATCACCAAATGGTTCAGACTCTTTCAGGTACGTTTTCTTCGGGTCTTTCTCCCATTTCTTGCCACGTTGTGCTGGGGCGTAGCCTTTGGTCAGCTCGGTCAGTGGTCTGACAATTGACGAGTAATTGGCTATAAACCTACGATAATAACCAAAAAATCCGAGGAAACTTCTTAAGGTCTTCAGGTCTGTGGGCTGGGGCCAAGTGGTGACAGCCTCGATCTTAGCTGGATCGGTAGCTATGCCATTTGCCGATACTATGTGTCCCACATATTTGACCTCAGATTGACAAAACTGACACTTGTCAATGGAGATCTTTAGTCCAACCTCTCGGAGTCTGTCCAACACCTTCAGGAGCCTCTCTTCATGTTCCTCCAAAGTTCTTCCAAAGACAATCAAATCGTCTAAGTAGACCAGTACTTGAAGGAGGTTCATGTCACCGACTGCTTTCTCCATCAAACGCTGGAAAGTCGCTGGGGCTCCCGTTATGCCCTGTGGCATTCTGTCAAACTCGTAAAACCCCAGCGGACAGATGAAAGCGGTCTTTTCTTTATCTGCTTCTTTCATTGCTATTTGATAGTAACCGCTCCTCAAATCCAGCACACTGAACCACCGGCTTCCTGACAAGCAATCCAAGGCATCGTCAATGCGCGGGGTTGTGTATTGATCGGGAATGGTCCTACTGTTCAGAGTACGGTAGTCGATACACATTCGAACCTTTCCATTTTTCTTCCTAGCGATCACTATGGGTGACGCATAGGGGCTTCGTGACTCCTTCACTATGCCGGTAGCTACCAGCTCTTGGAGGTGTCTCCTTACATCATCAATGTCAGCTGGAGCAAGGCGTCGAGATCGTTCTCTGAAGGGTCGATCGTCAAACAGTCTGATGCTATGCTCCACGTCTTTGGCTAGACCCACGTCCCATTCGTGCAGGGAGAAAGCATCAGCTCTTTGCAAGAGCTTCTCGCGGAGCCTCTCCTTCCACTCCTCTGGTATGGGTGAGTCACCGAAGTCGATTTGGCTTACATCAAATCCCTCTGATGTGAGTGCGGCTTTAGACATGGACGTGACTACATCGGTAGTGTACAAGTAACCCAGGATGGTTCCAACTGGTATGACAGCTTCTCTCAGCGACTCGTTTTGCAGTCGGACTGAAAGGGGACTGGCGTCAATTGCATAGCACGGCACTACCATAGGATCTAGTAGCACACCTGCTGGGAGCGGGTTGGTAAGAGATACATCCAGCATCAGGATTTCTTTATCCACTGGCTTATCGAACTCCACGCAGCAACTGACAGAACACCAGGTTCCAGGGGACACAGTGAGCGAGCCGGGACCTGGCCACTTCACACACCCAACTTCCTCATCTTCATCGGGTAGTTCACCGGTGCTTGTCTCTGACTCCTCAGCAGTGCAAGTCAGTGTTTGAGCACTGTGGTCTCCAGTGGTTACTTGGCACAGCCTGGCTAAACGCTTGGGCAGACTTGCCTTAGCATTAGTGCCAATAATCATCGGTGTTTGATCTGGGCCCCTTGGTGTAGGGCAGATCAGTGCTAGGACAGAAATGGTTGCTGGCGTGCCGATCACTTTCTGTGGGAATTCCATGTCAACCACAACGTAGCCTCTATAGGGGTAACTTGAATCTCCTAGGCCCCATATGTCAAGGCCTCCTACTGGATAGATGGGGACATCTGACATATGTTCTTTGTACCATCCCTCGAAGATTATGGTTACCTGAGAACCACTGTCCAGCAGAGCATCGCACAGGTGTCCGTTCACCTTTACTGGCTCAATGGATGGCGGCCCTATTAGGCCTTCAGGGATACCTTTTTCTCTGTGCAAGTCTGCAGCACTTTTCTTGCTTGTACAGACATTCTTAGTAGTCACATCAACGGGAGGTTTCGGACGGTTGTCTTTTGCCTTTGTACGTGACTTGATTAACTTCTGAATCACCTTGCTTTGATTCTCTGGGTTTGGGCATTTTACAGCAAAGTGCCCGCTTTCACCACAACGGTAACAGAAGTTCTCATCCGAATCATTGCGAGGCCTCCGCGGAGTGCCAGAGACGGGGCGTGTAGTCTCCACCGCCATAGCAGCAGCAGCAGGAGTCTCCGTTTGGTTCGTCTTCTTGGAGTTAAGTTTTTGCTCCAACCTTTTCACTTGTTTTTTCAGGGCTGCCACTTCAGGGTCAGTACTGCTTTCTTGTGTTGGCCCTGTAGAGCTGACAGGTACTTTCTCTTCCCTCTCTTCTACAGTTGGAGGGGACTTGGTTGTCATTGTGGCAAACATTGACTTGAGCTCCTTGATTTCAGCTCGCAAACTTTGAATCTCAGCCAGTTTGTTTTCTCCACTCTGCTTAGCGTGGACGGCATGCACAGCCGGGTTCAACCTGGTTCTGGAGGCTTCATACTCTTCCTCCAAGCGAATCTCACTGAGTAGTTCTAGGAAGGTAGGGGGTTTGGTCTTTCTTTCCCTTAATCTGAGCTGGATTAACATCATATCAGCTTTAACAGCGCCACGCAGTAGCTGCTCTACTCGTGCTTGATCCACGCTTTTGGCTGACAAGCCACCTCTCTGGACCACTTTAGTCAACGACCGCTCTAGTCTCCTCAGGAAATCGGACAGCTTTTCTCCTTGTTCCTGCTGCATCAAGCGAAAAGAAAAATATAGGTCCTCTCCTGATTCTGCTGTCCCGAAAGCACTTTCAAGAGCTTCTATGCAGCCCTCTGGGCTAACATCGGGGTCAGACAACCGCACGGCTTTGACAATCTCCAAAGCGGGTCCCTTTAGGCTTTCAACAATCCTTCTCCTTTTTTCTTTTGCATGGCAGTAGCTCTATTCTACCATCAAGTTTGCTTGTTCTATCCAATGATCAAATTGCTCTTCATTAACTGGAGTTGGGAGTGTCCCTGAAAAGATACGCAGGCGACGATAGCCAGCACTCTCAGACGGTGATTTGGCTGTCTTGTCAAGCAGATCGCCAACAGCACGTAGGATGGCTTCGGTGTGTGACTGTGGTGTGGCTTGGCCAGTCAGTAATGCTTGCAGGTCCTCCTGTGTCTTACCCTCTGCCTGCAGCAAGGCACTCAATTTACTATTGAAATCTTCAGCTGCAGTAGTGGTTTCCCCCCAAAAGACTATGGTCCACGACTCCAGTCCTTTGCCAGGTGACACTTCTGAAGGGACTTTGTCAGCATCTACTGCTTCTCTGGTCTCACACAACACCTTTAACTCGCCTTTATCAGCACTGAACATCCTCCGTCTTACTTTTACACGTTCCACTATCTTTAGCTTGTCAAGAGTTTCTTCGATATCAGAAGCTTCAATGTCTTCTTTCGTTGGGATTATGACCATCAGTGCATGGTCTATATCCACGAGCTCAACTCGGCACCAACGCTTCAGCTCATCAGCTAGTTCAGCAGTTGTGGCCATCTTGTTTGAATTTAGGGTTCTCAATCAAAATATGTATACTTTTTAATTTAGAACTGTACACAGAGGTGTTTTTAAAGGGAAAATTACATCTTTTTTTTTTCTCTAACTAGAAACACAAGAAGGATCTCAGTAGTGCCTCCATTTATGTAGCGCTCCTGCCCCTCTAATTATTGATAAAGGCAGGGCCTTGAATTCTTTTTGTTATCTCACGATTAATTTGAATTCTTGTGTTTCAGGCGTGTACCGGTAAGTAGTTTGAATTAACTTCACAGCCCCCTTTCTACTGTAAATATAATCAACCTCTTTTCTTCTCCCAGGTAATTATCCTTTAAGGTAAGTATTTTAACTTTTCAGGTCAACAGGTGAGTATAAGTAAAACATTCTATTATTTAAATACCCATAAACCACTGCCCATTCAGGTAGTTATAATAAAATAATATCTTTACTTAGACAAACACATATATCAACAGACAATAACATGAAATGGCTTTTTTTCAAATAGAAAACAAATAATATTTCCAATAAAACAGGGGTTACCTTTGTAACCTCTAAATGTCACAAACCAGAAATATATCCTTTGTATTTCAACAAACAAATATACCTTTAGTATTATTTCAAACAAACCAATACCTTCTTATATTAGCCTACCTAAATTTAACCCTATTTATATTATTCTAATTAGATTAAACAAAAATAACCGTTTGAATTTGGCCTATACTAAATTATTCCTATTTAGTTTATAACCTAAACCCGGTGGATTACCTCATTAAATCAAAACACTTTGTTCAAAGAACAATATTTCACATCAAAATGAAATCAATGAATGTGGGCCCACAACCTTTCATACAATAGCAAGCAATAAGCAGCAATAAGCAATTAAACCCAATGATTTAAATCCCCTTGTTGCAGGCCTGTATCGATGCTTGGGAACGTTGTGGCCAAAAACTGGTGACCCCTTCACTCTCCTGAGCCAGGAAAATAAAACGGTACCTTTCACGTGTGATGAGTGTCTATGGGTGAATGTAATAGTTCAGAGCCCCTCTCCAGCAGCGCACCTCGGTCCAGACTTCCCAACGACGAGAACAGTAGACGAACGTCCAGTAGCGGAGTCAACAGCTCACCGCAGCCGACGCCTCTTCTCCACAATCCCGACGCAGCAGAGTCTTTAAAGGCTTTCTTGACGGCGTTTAGCTCACTATGCCTCTCTATACTAGTGAGACTGAAGCTAAACAGTCACTATAGCTCTCGCTGGTTTAGCAAGCAACACTGAATCACTTCACTTGTAGAATATATCCTGGTTTAAACGTCTTTCTGGCGTTCAGTCCACTTCTACAAATAATTACTGCAACTTCACTGTAGTTGTCGTGCAGACACACACAGAAATTACAGTTAAACTTATTATATCATAAAGTATGACAAACTTTGTATCACACAGCAAACTGACACAGCCTCTGTGCTCCTCTCTCCTTCTCCTCCTCTCGCTGATCTGATTGGGAACCCTGGACACCTGTCACTCACTCATCTCTCTTGATTGGGAATCCCATTCACCTGTCCACTCACTCACTCTGGCCCCTGAAACCACCCATTCCCCACTTCTATCAATCACACATCAAGGTAAGTAATCATCATCACTAATAATGACATCATTAATTTGTATGCTTTTCAGCTTTGCACCAAAATACAGACAGATACACTTCAAAATAAAAGCACCAGTACATGAGACAAAATAAAACACAGTTCCACCATTGTAAACAAATAACCCACAATATAAAATATCCACCGGGTTACACCGTCTTTAAAAAGCTAGAGTATGTGACACTCTAAGGCCTCCAGGCAGGGATAAGGCTCAGAGATACTGTGTGACAGGCAAAGCTGCAGCCGGCTTCGCTCTGGGTCAGGAGTCAGCAGTGATGGAAGATGTGCTCACATGCTTTACTTGATCCATTTAGACCGGGAAAGCTTCTTGTGTTATTTTTAGATTTCTTTGGCTATTCAAAAAAAAAATAGCAGATGTACAAGCTCATAGCGCGGCACCGAGTGCTGCGCTATGAGCTTGTAGATCTGCAATTTTTTGGGAAGAATTGTGATTTGTTTTGTTTTAACTCCGATCTGTGCTTCTGGGGGTCCCTGGAACAACATATTTTGAGATGGAGGTCCGCGGCCTAATACATATTTATATATAAAATGTTTAACTCAAATCTTTGCTTCTGGGGGGTCCGTGGAACAACATATTTTGAGGGCCAAATACATATCATTTTGGGGGTCCTTCACATGAAAAACGTTTGAGGACTATACTGAAATTATAGCAACATAATATCTTTAAAAACATTTTTTGTAGAATCCCCAGAAGCAAAGATTTGAGTTAAAATGTTCAATTAAAAAATATATACTGTATATACAGTATATTTTTAAAGATTTGCACAAGTTGTCAATATTTTTCAAAAAATATTCAAAAAATAGCCAAAAAAAGACATCTAAAAATGACACACAGATGCGTTCCCGGTCTTAAATTGACAGACCTTTCGGTCCCACTGGACCTTCATCAAGTGATACCAACATCTTCTCATATATACTATACACCCCTTCATGTTCACAGGTTCACAGACCATCACACTCCTCATGCTCATCAAACAATACTTAAAGTACCAAAAGTAAAAGCACTAATTATGCAGAAGATCCCATTTCACAAGTTTTGAAATGTATAAAATGTTTAAAAACTACTCCATACCCGTGGGGGGATATGCGCACATGATCTGGCAACCCGGGAGCCATAAATCCCATAGCTCGCGGGGCCATCCCACTGCTGGGCAGTCAGCCGTAACCATGGCGACATACTTTTACATAAAAACGCTAATAAACAGCTGACATTTGGGGAAAGCGGAAAAAACGGGCTTCGTTGTTCCGTGCACATGGTAATGGTCAATGGCTGTGTGTGTGTGTGTGTGTGTGTGTGTGTGTGTGTGTGTGTGTGTGTGTGTGTGTGTGTGTGTGTGTGTGTGTGTGTGTGTGTGTGTAACACATGGTAATGGTCAATGGCTGTGTGCAAATGCAGATGGATTGCTCTCCAGCCACTGAGGAGAACCGGGCAGAAGAGATTTTGGCCTCACCACCAACCACAGAGCTTTGTAGAATTATAGTAGGATCCTTTGAAAAGGTACAATATTTGCCTCTGAGATGTAGTGGAGTAGGAGTAAAATTGGATATACTTAGTTACTTTCCAACCACTGGAAGTCAGTCCTAGACCCAATTCTGAATCTCCCTCCGGGAATCAATAAAGATTTATCTTATCTTATCTTAGCCTATAACAACATGAGACAACAACAGAACACGCTGCCCACCACAACAGAGCCAAGACAGTAGAGACGACAGTGTGTGCGTGTCTGTGTGATGCTTGCGCATCATGTGGGCCAAGATGAAGGGGACGGGGGACGGGAATGCAGGACAAAGATGTATTACAATGAGTCATATCACCACAGCACGATCTCTGCTCAACCACACACAGCACGACCCTGCTGCCCCTGGGGGGGGGGGGGGGAGACGTGCGGGCACGTGCGTGCGCAGTGGGCCCGAATGCAGCGCCGTCCACCTGAAATGACCGATGCGTGCCGCCTGGCATGCTTTTCATTTCCAAAGAGCAGATTCATTCAGCTGCAAGCTGCCCACAGTAACTGGGCCATCAGCTGATTTAACTGATTGCTGACAGAAAATATAATAATAATAATAATAATAATGATAGCTCAAATTGATATAGAGCTTTTCTAAGTACTCACAGTTGCTTTATATGTGTGTGGGGTCCAGGGATAGAGGAGAAGAAAAAGAAAACAAATCTGGGGAAAAAATCCGATAATGTTGCTGTTGGGCAGAAACCAGCTAACTCCATTTTGACGCTTTTGCATTTTTTTTCCATAAATAAGTGCTATTGAACACCTTTTACATCTGTGTGTTGGTAAAACAAAATATTGAACCAATTAAAAGTATTAAACAACGCTTCTAACAAAACCAGCTAACTTCATTTTATCCCCAAACTTTCTGCTAAACAACTCTTTTTTTCATTTCCTGAAAAATGGACACTTTGGAGTTCTGCCCGACAGCAGAGATAAGCAAATAAAAATGAAAGGCAATGAAACTCTAAAAACAAGAGTTGAAATCAATGTAAACTCAGAAAGGCAATGGGTTTTCAAGAGCTATAAATCGAAGGTGTTCAATGTATAGCTCTTGTTTCTTTCTTATTATTTTGTAACGTTTGAATCACCTGTAATGTTATTCTGAAACTGCCTCTGATGTTGATGCCATCTTGGCCAGTTGTAACGCAATGGGATTTCCCGGAGAAACACGAGTTAAAGCAGCACATATGTAACTTCTTTTTATGAATACATTTTAATGTTGTCCAATCTGTATGGTAGAGTATGTTTAATATACAATACAACCTATACAACTGGGGTGGTTGTATTTTGCCTCCCTTCTCCTCCATTGAGACATTTAGATCATCTGACACGAATTTTGACCTGATGGTCAACTTTTCAATCTATCCCCTGAGCAAGCAAGGCAGGCTCTATTAGCTCAATGGTAAACACGTCAACGCATGCAGTAAAACCGGGTTCAAATCCAGTGTGGAAGGGGAAAGTTACAACGTGCAGCTTTAGATAATAAAAAATAAATAGAGTCGGATCTGATTGTCTTTTCGTTAATGTCATATTTTAGACTAAATCAAAACCACCGAACCGGGGCCAGAAATGTTTAAGGAAAATCGAATCACCTCACGTTTGTGTTACATTGTTAATACTTCATTCATAATGTCCATTTTCCCTTCCTAGAAATGTAGTGAGTTAAAAGTATAATATTTATCTTTAAAATATAGTGGCGTGACGCTCAAGTACCCAAAAATACTCTCATGCTCAAGTAAAGCACAGATACTCACAAAAATGTACAGGTAAGTAAGTACAGTACTCAAGTAAATGTACTTAGTTATTTGTCCACCACTGTGTATCATCACGCCACACACACACACACACGCACACACACACACACACACACACGCACGCACGCACGCACGCGCACGCGCACGCACACGCACACACACACACACACACACACACACACACACACACACACACACACACACACAGGTTTGTATTGCTATACTTGTGAGGACATCAACGCTTTAGGACAGCCATTTTATGAATGCCATTCAAAATGTAGATATTTTGCCAAAAGCCGAAATCTTATAGATCAGCTGTTTTTCGGTGCATGACACTGGCGCATAAATCAAGTATAAATCATGTTTAACTCTAATTCCAACCCCTAAACCTGACCTCTAAATGTCTAACACGTTGCGCGCGCGCACGCACGCACACACACACACACACACACACACACACACACACACACACACACACACACACACACACACACACACACACACACACACACACACACACACACACACACACACACACACACACACACACACACACACACTCACACACGCACGCACGCACGCACACACACACACACACACACACACACGTCACACACACGTAATCACACCAGGCTGCTGAGCAGAGCGTATGAGCCATGTGGCGCGTGTCTGCGAGCCATGCTGCTCCTCGCTGTGACGTAGGTCATGTGACGTAGGTCATGTGACGTAGGTGAAAGCTGTCATAGGGCAGTGCGGTGGTGAGCTCCGCATACAGACCTCTAAGGCAGTGGTCCTCAACGTCTGGGCCGTGGACCCAACAGGGGTCCAACTGGACCCTTGCGGGTCTGCATCTGTATGAGAGTGTACGCATGGAATTAAAGGTAGGGTAAGTGATACTTTATGGTTAAAACAAAAATCAGAATCAGAATCAGGTTTATTGTCACATCACAGGTTTACAAGGTAAAAAGGTGAAATTCGTTTTTGTACATCATTCCCATCGCAACGTTAGTTCCATAGAAAGAAGACGGGGGGAGGGAGAAGAAGTAGAGGGGGGCAAGTGGGAAGGAGATCGAACAAGAGAACAACAGAAGGCCGAACAAGTTATCTACATATTTACAAAGTACCTGTGATAAAGAAACAAACTAAGGTGCCTGAGCATAGCAGCAATGTATGTATACTCTGCATGATATACTTATAGACGTTAAGGTGCGTATAGTTTTGTTAAAAGGTTAAAGCACTATATTCTGATAGTAATCATTGCTATAGAGCAGGGGTCTTCAACAGGGGGTCCTCAGAGTTACTACAGGGGGTCCGCCAAATCTTTGTGTTATTTTTTTTTTTTACCACTTGAACCCTACCATCCTTTTTCTGAGGAGAACTTTAGCCAAAAATAGCAGATCTACAAGCTCACAACGCCTCGCGCTGCGAGGCGTTGTGAGCTTGTAGATCGGCTATTTTTTGGCAAAGAGGTGTTTGGTGTAGAGGGAAAAAAGAGCAGACCAAGTAAACAAAAAAAGTTAAATCTGAAACACAATTTTATACAATATAGAGGGGGTCCCTGCTTCATCTCTCTCTCAGCTAGGGGGTCCTTGGCCTAAAAAGGTTGAAGACCCCTGCTATAGAGTGTTTGTTCAGTAACAGCAGTCTTCCCGTCTCTCCAGCTCTTTATAAAGCAGAAAATACATGTTCTGGTAGGAGACAAAATCTCAGCCAATCAGGAGAAAGTACCCATTTATCAGCTTCATTTCTATAGTGTTCCAGTTCCAATTTTGTCTGCTCATTTCTTAGTGTCATCACTTCCAATTTCACTTGTTTAATCTGTATCCTGACTGATTTCTCTATCCTGATTGGATACAATTGGAAATGAAACTGGAACTGAAACAAAAATGCATTTTAGTAGTCAGTAAGCTACTACTATAGACTGAAGTAATTAAAGCGGGTCATGTTTGCAATTGTAACAGTGTGTTTGTGCTTCACATGGATCTAAGTGGGAACGTGACTATCCGTCGGTACATGCATGCTGTCCCGCCAGTTAAAGTGTTAGACACCTGTGGGGTTGTGCACAATGTTGCTTTGATATTATTGCATTAACAGGGTGCAATGGGAAGTTCTGAGGTAGGTAGCCGTGGATATCACAGTCCCAACTCGGGTCTGTACAACGGAGGGACGGGACGTCACTTCTAAAATGATGTCTCTGGCAAGTAGGCTTAACAGACAACGCAAGTTTAGTCAAATCTTTTTGAGCGGTGTAGCCGCTCCTATAAGTGGGTTTGGGACACCTTATTAGTACACCCTTCGCTGTACTGTGATTGGCTCATAATAGCACACCCCTCTACATTAGTACACCCCTAGCTGTACTGTGATTGGCTGACTCTATTGGCTGACTCTGTTCAGCACTGTGATTGGCTAGCGAGACACATGATGAAATTAATAACCTATAAATAGGACTATGCACTTAAAAAAAATAATAATAATAATAAGTGAGCTTCCATCACTGTGATGACCACACCGCTCACTTCACACTGGGTGTGATTTTTTATTTATGTAGGCCTAATTCATGTTTAAGGTTTTTGTTTTATATGATCGATTGATTGAATATTTTATTAAACAGAAATGCAAACAGCATGAGTACAGTCATACACTTATAGTCTCAAAGGATCACACACAAAAAAGTCCAGTGGGCTTGTTTCCATTGAGGTCCCATAAAGATGGCTATTAGTTCGTGATTTATTTTAGTTTGTTCAACTGGACTTGCGCTGTTACGATTAAGGTCATATTCTTTCATATTTGTGTCAGGTGGAGCCAGTCTTCATATTTCATCCTGATTGGCTAAGATTGACTCCTACTACCTGGCATGGAGGAGACCTGTGCTCCGAGGAGCTCATTTTTTTTTTTGCAAAAAAAAAAGATATGGCATAACAATAATAATATAAAATGCACAGGTGGTATATGGAAACAAGAATGTTCACACTGTATGCCTTTTATGAAGCAAAGGCACGGCCTATAGAGCAATGTTTGTGCTAAAAAATACAAATCAATTAAAGAAAAAAGGGATTGTCCAATGCGCAGCTTGAACAAGGGCCACGGCATTTGTCATTATTTTAGTATTGTATTTTCCTTAATATCCTAATATGGCCAAGTTGAATAACAAGAGGAGAAAATGTGTCTCTTTTTTTAGGCAGGAGGAGGAGGAGTGTGTGTGGGCGTAATGTCATCCTCTGTAGACCGAATCATCATGACATCACCACAAGCAAAAATGTACTTCCGAGTAGTTAGTGCCTGCAGCGTCACATTGCAAAAGCATGATTCATTAACCTTATTTCTGGAAGAACAGGACACTTATGATGTTGTTTCTGACTGTTAGAAATTAGATTGTTATAAATATCCACAGGTTGAAAAACCTAGACTATGTTCCGGTACTTTTAATAAGTCAGACATTCTACCCGGGAATACCCGTTTGTTTGCAAACATTCAAGCCTTCTGATTTGCTCTACAGTGCGGTACGAGGTGTACTCCCGTAGGAATGTTGTGCTAAAATAATGTTTGTTGCAGATCTTGGTTCTATAGAGTCCAAACCATGAGAAATTGATGGGGTTCAAATCTTTAATATATACCAAACAGCTCTGAGGTCCCAACATAGATGACCCCCTGTAACGGGGTGGGGGTCCGATTTGTTTTGACCTATAGTTCTCTAGTTCTCATAGTTTGGACTCTTCTGCCTACACATATACACATACGTCATGTCCTAGTGTGAGCGAATGAGGGAAGGGAATCAACGTCTGCACACACACACATACACACACACACACACACACACACGCACGCACGCACGCACGCACGCACGCACGCACGCACGCACGCACGCACGCACGCACGCACGCACGCACGCACGCACGCACGCACGCACGCACACACACACACACACACACACACACACACACACACACACACACACACACACACACACTGCCACACATGTGCAGACACGTGCGCGCACACACACGCACACTCAATACACAGACACTCGCACCCACACATTCAACTGCACACAAAGTATTTGTTGTTTGTCATGTCTTATGTTTGATTATTAGTATGTTTAACTTGATTATTATGTTTAACTACTTGTTTATTATTTTTTTTAGGTGAGAACCTCTTATAAGCCCTTCTATGGGTTTCTTTTCTCACCTGCACTTATTTCTGCGTTGTTTTAATAATGTTACCTTTGTACTGTTTTTTTATTGTGTGAATAAATACATTTAAAAAAAATCGACGTCACGTGATGTCTTTGTTTGGCCCGGCAAAAAAAGCCGATTCTACATGTCTCCTAAATCCCAACAGTATTCTGAAAAACGTATGTTTCTATATCAGTGGTTCTCAATCTTTTTCATGTCAAGGACCCCCAGAATTGTATGTATTTGGCCGCCGACCCCCATCTCAAAATATGTTGTTCCAGGGACCCCCCAGAAGCAAAGATTTGAGCTAAAAATGTTCGCTTTAAAAATAGATATATTCAAAGATTTGCACACATTTTCACTATTTTTCAAAAATAACCAAAGTGTAAAATAATGCTTTTTTTTAAGCTCAAATCAAAAAGTGACACGGATGCGTTCCAGCTCTCGGATGTGTCTCAAAGAAAATGATTATTTGGCAGAATCGCGGAATTCCAGTTATCAAAATATATTTTTGGGAAAAAGTGTTGGACAGGCTGATGGACTGACCAAATGTATCATTCTTAGAGGCACGCCATTCGCAGGGCTAGAAACGCTAAGGGCTTGTTAAAAAAACAATCCATAAGGTCATGTTACATACAATAATAACTACTGTATGTAAAGCAGACATGTCCAGAATCGTGGCAGCACAGTGGTAGATTTGATATGCCCCGCGCGGCTTCCATCCTTATTCATGGTCTGCCAGTATTGTCATGTGAATTGCATTCAGGTACAGTAGCCTACATTGACATTTCTGTATTTCGTGTTTTGAAATGAATGTGGGCAGATAGGCTATTTCTCAGTAAACCTTTTCAGGATACCTTGTGTGTGTTATCTTCATTCTCAAGAGGTGATTGTGTGACAGGAGATGCATTCGGCCTGAGGTACTTTCATATGACTCCCTATGAAAAAGGTTTTGGACCTAGCTGTTGTAAAGGTATAAAGCAGGGGTCTTCAACGTTTTCAGCCCAAGGACCCCCTAGCTGAGAGAGAGATGAAGCAGGGACCCCCTCTATATTGTATAAAATTGTGTTTTAGATTCAACTTTCTTTGTTTACGTGTACTGTTCTTTTTTTACCTCTACAGTACACCTAAACCTCTTTGCCAAAAATAGCCGATCTACAAGCTCACAACGCCTCGCAGCGCGAGGCGTTGTGAGCTTGTAGATCTGCTGTTTTTGGCTAAAGTTCTCCTCAGAAAAGGGATGCTAAGGTTCAAGTGGTTAAGTTAAAAAAAAAATCATATCACACAAAGATTTGGGGGACCCCCTGTAGTAACTCTGAGGACCCCCTAGGGTCCCGGACCCCCTGTTGAAGACCCCTGGTATAAAGGAGACGAGTGACTGAAGTGAGGTGGTAAGTCTGTTACATCCCACACTGGGCCTCTGTACCTGTGCAAAATAAAGAAAGCAAGCAAGCAAGCAATCGATCTAGTAGCCAGCAAATCGGTGCTGTGGGAACCAACACACAGGGATCGGTCCCGAGGACGTCCCACATCAACATACGTGAATGTACTCAAGAAAGACGCCGGAGCACAAAGTACCGGACAACCGCAATGACTGAAAGCGAAGATGGAGGGCTCGTCTGAGGACGACCTATAGAACAATATGGATCTGAGAATTAGAGTAAATTGTAGGCCTAATACATACATCTGGAGTTTATTGATATCAAATAAGGTCAATCTCCAATGTATGGAACAAGGGAGCAGTGTGAGCTTTCCAGCTAGAATTAGAAACCATTATTTTTCTAAAAGCGTGCACATTTTCCTTATTATTTAGACCCTCCAGAAAAACACGGGCAAAAACTCTTGATTATGTGGGCTTAAACTCTTGATTATGCAGGCTAAAACTCTTGATTATGCAGGCTAAAACTCTTGATTATGCAGGCTAAAACTCTTGATTATGCAGGCTAAAACTCTTGATTATGCAGGCTAAAATCCTTGATTTTGCAATGTAATATGCGTTTTTTTTGTGTGCAATTTTATGCGGTGAAATTGCGGGAAAAGTTGCAAAAAATGTGAAATATGTGAAAAGTTGTGAAATATGCAGAAATATGCGATGAGAAGCGCCTATTATGCGATGTGCATATTATGCGATGTGCATATTATGCGATGCGGCCTTTTTGAAAAAACGTTACCCCCGCATAATTATGCGCCATTTTGCTGGATTATGTGGTAAATTCTGCGATGGCATAATGGCATTTTTCTGGAGGGGTCTAATTATTGTTTTCTGCACTATCGGTCGATTACACACGACATACTGTGAAAAGGGATCGTAATTGTTATGCCGTATATTACTGTAGGAATACTGTAGGAATCAGTGAAATTAGCTGATGATTATATTTACCGTGGTCTGTGGCTCGTATGGGTGGACGTCTCTCTCGACTCATATGCATGACATCACATCACTACAGCGGCCACCTAAAGCAGTGGTTCTCAACCAGTGGTCCGGGGACCACCAGTGGTCCTTGAGGGAGCACCAGGGGGCCCCCAGCAAAATGAGTGAACATAGCGTCACAATCATTTTTAACCACTTAGCTTTGGCAATTCAAAAATAGCAGATCTACAAGCTCATAGCGCGGCACCGAGTGCCGCGCTATGAGCTTGTAGATCTGCTATTTTTGAAAAACCTTGAAAAAGTGTGCATACAGTATCTTTGAATATTTATATATATTTTTTTTTTTTCAATTTCTTTTTATTTGAGAAATCGCAGGGTACAGCAAATACTTTCCCCACAGCATTTCCCAATTATCCCATTCCTTCGTCCCTCCCCCCCACCCCATTAACAAACAAAAATAAATAAAAACAAGACAGTAACAATAAAGAAAAATAAGGAAAAAATAAATAAACAATTATAACAATAGTAGCAACATCAACAACAACTTTCAGCATGTAGACAGCACTCATATACATTTCTTTCTTTTTTTTTAAAAAGCGGAACCACGTTAACCACATCAGTCGTCAGACTCCCTACTTAGTAGGGAAATCATTGGATTCCATAGGTGTTGGAACATTTGTTCTCGGCCTTGTTTTTCAAAGGTGAGTTTTTCTAGTGGAAGAAATTGAGATAGCTGATCCTGAAACATCTTAAAAATGGGTGAAACTTCATTTTTCCATAATATTAGAATACACTTCTTGGCAAAGTATGTTATAATAATTAACAGTCTGTATTTTTTGGGGTCCATCTGTATATTAGACAACTCATTTAGTAAGTAGACACATGGGGACAAGTCAAATTCAGTTTCCAATGCAGATTTTGTGAATGAATGGACACCATTCCAGAATGTTTTTAGTTTTTCACATTGCCAAAACATGTGTAAGAAAGTTCCTTCGCTGGTTTTACATCTAGGACAGTTTACTGAATTGTCTCTAGATATTTTATGCATTTTTATTGGAGTTAGATACAGTTTATGAATAAATTTATAATTGGCTTCTTTGATTTTGTTACTTGTAAATGGGAAATGTATTCTATCACAAATATTTAGCCAGGTGTTTTCTTCAAATTCCACTGTTAAATCTGTCTCCCAAATCCTCAACAAAGGCAAAAACGATGAGTGACAGTCTTTGGAAAAGATGTCATACAATTCACTGATCTTGCCTTTAATTGTGGTCGATAATAATAATGTTTCTTCTATTTCATATAATTCTAGTCTTAATTTGTTTTCTCTTCTAAGTGAATGTAAAACATTTCGCATTTGTAAGTATTTGAAGAAGTCAGTATTTGGGATGCCATATTCTGTTCTTAATTCTATAAATGATTTTAACTGCATATTTGTATGAAACAGATCTTTGATTCGACTTATCCCCAGCTGGGCCCACCTCTGTATATTAACTGAGGTTAGATGTTTATCTAGATCAGGATTACGATAAATGGGAGAGTGTATGGTAGTACAGTTAGTGATGCCAAGTTTTTTTGAACAATCCTTCCAAGTACGAAGTGTGTTAAGAACAGTAAAACAGTCACCTATGTTTCTTATTTTATTGAATTGTTTTATAAATATGAGAGAGTCTAATGGTAATGGGTCAACAAATTCTGCTTCTAATTGAGACCATTGTGAGTCCTGTCTTCCCAACGTCCATGACAGTATATTTCGTAGCTGGGCTGACCAAAAATAATATTGGAGATTGGGAAGACCAAGGCCTCCCATAGACTCTGGCTTCATAAGTGTAAGTAGCTTTATCCTAGGCATTTTATTGCACCAGATAAATTTTGAGATTAATCTGTTCAGAAATTTAAAAAAATCTGTAGATAAATAACATGGTATCATTTGAAAAAGGAAATTCAATCTTGGAAGGATGTTCATTCTTATCACATTAATTCTTCCCAGCAGAGATAGTGGGAGCGTGGACCATTTACATAGATACATTTTTATCTTTTCTTTAAGAGGACAATAGTTTTCTTTGTACAAGTTCTCTAGTTGCGGCGTGATGTTTATTCCTAAGTATTTAAACCCTTCTGGAGACCAATTAAAAGGATATGATTCATTCATCGTTTCTGTTGGTGTCATGTGCAGGAGACAAGCATTAGATTTATTGAAGTTTAACTTATATCCTGAATATTTTCCAAATTGTTCTATTTCGTTATATAAGTATGATAAAGACCGTTCTGGTTCTTTTATGTATAGAATAATATCATCTGCGTATAGAGATATTTTATGTTCCTCATTATTAATTTTCAGTCCTTCAATGTTGATATTGTCTCGCACACATGACGCCAATAATTCAATCACCATCGCAAAGAGTGAACTCGACAATGGGCATCCTTGTCTTGTCCCTCTTGTTAATGCAAAAAAGTCAGAGGAAGCTCCATTGGTAATGACAGCTGCTTTTGGATTTTTATAGATTGCTTTAATCCAAGCAGTAAAGTTCTGTCCCATATCAAGTTTGTCAAGAATAGAGAAAAGAAAGTTCCATTCCACTCTGTCGAAGGCCTTCTCCGCGTCCAGAGATAGGAGCAGAGAAGGGCTCCGACTAGTGTCCAAATGATTTATTACATTCAAAAGTCTCCTTATATTGTCAGCAGAATATCTCCCCTTTATGAAACCTGATTGGTCTGGGTTAATAATTTTAGGCAAAATGTCTTCTAGTCTCTTTGCTAATAATTTGGTTATGATCTTATAATCATGATCTAGAAGACTAATAGGTCTATATGATGAACAATTTAAAGGATCTTTGCCACTTTTGTGCAGTACTGTGATATGTGCCAGGTTCATTGATTGAGGGAGTATTCTGTTATGACAAAAATTATACATCATTGCCATAAAAATGGGATGAAGTTCAGTCCAAAATTCTCTATAAAATTCAGCAGAAAAACCATCTGGTCCTGGACTTTTATTTGTAGGCATTAACTTAATTGTGGCCAGAACTTCTTCTTTTGTAAATGATGAGTTAAGGTATTGTTGGTCTAATTCTGATAGTTTTGGCAATTTTTTATTTTGTAAGTATTGGTCCAATTGTTCTTGTGAATGAGAACTTTGAGATTTGTAAAGTGTATTATAAAATTCAAAGAAAGCTTGATTGATCTCTTCTGGGTGATATGTTATGTTATCGTTGAGATTAATTGCTTTAATAGTTCTTTCAGTTTGTTCTTTCTTTAATTGATGGGCCAATAATTGACTTGGTTTATTGCCAAATTCATAGTGTTTTTGTCTAACGTAATTCATTTTTGCTGTAATCTCATCTGAGATGTTAAGGTTTAGTTTGGCCCTGGCCACAATTAATTGCCTCCAATTGTCCTCTGTAGACGCAGTCTTATGAAGTGTTTCACATCTTATTACTTCTCTCTCAAGTTCTTGTGCTTGTGCTCTTTTTATTCGCCTTTTAAATGATCCATACGAAATGATTAATCCTCTCCAAGTGGCTTTTGCCGCTTCCCAGATGATGTTAGGGTCTATGAGGGGGTCATTATTTTCCATTATATAATTTGTAATCCATGTTCGCATTTTTAATTTGAATTCTTCATCTTGGAGTAATGAATTATCAAATTTCCATTGTTTAGAGAATGATTTGTTCCTATTAAACTGAATAGTCAAGCATATTCTAGCATGATCTGATAAAATAATTGGGCTGATTTCACAAGTCTTTATCATGTGTATATATTTTGAGTAAACAAAGGCATAATCAATTCTACTGTACGAGTTATGCACATTTGAGAAGAAGCTGTAGTCTTTAATACCTTGGTGTGATTCACGCCAGACATCAATTAGGCCACTTTCTGCACATAGCCCCTGAAGGACCTTTGAGGATTTGGACCTATAGTTAGTCTGATTAGATTTATCCAAGGCTGTCATTGTCAGGTTAAAATCCCCTGCCATCACTCCAAAGCCTTTACAGTTTTCATTGAAAAGCAGCACCATGTCAGACATGAATGTGGGTTCGTCTGCATTGGGAGCATAGATGTTCAGAAAAGTAATGGATGTTCCCCAAATGTGGCCTGAGACCAAGACAAATCGTCCATTTGGGTCTGTAACTAGTTTTTCTAATGTAAATGGTATTGTTTTGTTAATCAAGATAGCTGTTCCTCTGCTATGACTTTTATATGATGAGAAATAGACCTGACCCACCCAGTCGTTTTTTAACTTAGCGTGTTCAGTATCTGACAAATATGTTTCTTGTAAAAAAGCTACGTCCACTTTATTTTTTTTAAGAAGAGATAACATTTTTTTCCTTTTAATAGGACTTCCCAAGCCTTTAATGTTCCACGAATTTATTATCATATCTGACATGGTAGTTGGTGTGGTCTACAAAAAATATCTGTGACTGTGTACATTTGCCTAAACACTGTTGTCGTTGCTTTCATTATTAAACATAACCAAAAAACATAAACATAAACGTAAAATAAAAAATAACATACATAAATTGCATCCGCCCACCCCAGCCGTGGCTTTGTGATCCACAGCATTAATCCCCTTACTCCTATTGGGCCAGAGAGAAACAATAATGGAAAAAGAAACTAAATAACTATAAAATAATTAAATCTTTCTTATATTGGCCCCTGGAGCTCTTGTCTTCAGTGCAATTACTTAATTTTTGCACCCCCTCCCCTTTTATTTCCCCTCATATTGTTGTCTATTGTTTAGTCACGACAAGATATTATTAAATGAAGAGGAAAGTGTTTTTTTTGTTTTTTTTTACTGAGACTTCTCCTTTCCACATACATTTTAACCTTCAGTCATTGTGATTATCTGTTGTTGGTGAGAGAAATAACAAAAATAACAGTATAAAGTAAATAAATAATACATTTGTGCCATTCCTTGAACCCCCCTTCTCTATTTTCGATCATGGTATCGCCCGTATGACGTCACATGCTGTTACCGAAAGTATTGACGCCAGAAAGTAAATAAATAATACTTTTGTTCCGTTCCTCGAGTCACCCTTTCCTACTTTCAGTCATGTTATAGACCATATGACGTCCCACGCTATTGTAGTCTTTAACACACCCCTCTCTACATTCAGAGATGGTATAGTCCGTGTGACGTCACACGTTGTTGCAGGAAGTATCATCGCCAGTGAATGCACGTCGAGAAAAGAAAAAAGGAAAATAGCTGATCGTGACTATACTAGCAGATCGATACCTTTTCATGTACTAGGGTTCAAAGTCAAGTGATTTGTCCATATGACAGTTATAATGAGGGGGTGCAAAACAAAACAAAAAGTCATCTTCTTACCTCCACCCTGGATAAGGGCTTATAAAGCAAAAACTCACTCCACTGACTTCAGTCCTTCAGCGAATGATTCCGCTTCTCCAGGATCTTCAAATAGGACGATTTTGCTTTCATGAAGGACTCGAAGCCGGTGAGGGTATGCAAACCCTCGGAACATGCCCTTTTCGATGAACATCTTGGTCACCCGGTCGAACTCTCTGCGTTTTCGACGCACCTCTGCAGGCAGGTCCTGGCGAATGGTGAGTTTGGCGTCCCCCTCGGTGATTGTAGATTTCTTTGCTGCTTGTAGAATCATCTGTTTGTCCCCGAACCGTAAAAAGCGAATTAAAACTGGTCTGGGATATTTCCCGGTTTGTGCTCGCGCTGGGCGAAACACTTGATCCAGTTCGAGTGGTTTTTCCAATGTGAGCTTAAGCCAGCTGGGTAGTTTGTGTTGAATGTACTCATGTAGAGTTTGATCGTCTTCTGATTCCTCTGGAAGACCCAGCAGAATCAGGTTTTTCATCTTCCCTTTATTTTCCATTTCGTCCGTTTTAATCTCCATTGTTTTCAGCAGCTTTTCGGCTCGGTTTAACTCTCGTTTGGTTTTTTGTAAGGTATCTTCGAGTGTAGAGATCCTTTCTTCTGCCTCGTCATGGCGCTGCTTTTGTTTGTCGACTGCTTTGTTTGTCTTAGTCAGTCCTTCTTTAATCGTTGATACTTGATTAGTCACTTTTTCCAGACGAGTATCAATACCGTCCAAACGGCCCAGTATCACCGAGCGTTGAGATTTTAGCTCGGCCATAATCTCGACCAGAGTGGGTTCGGTGTCCTCAGCTGCTTCAATTGTTTGGTCGTCGGCTTTGGTTCGCTGGTTTGCTTTGCCATGTCTTGTAGTTGTCATCTTGCAAATCACCACGTTGTGTCTTAAGCCTTTACTTTGTGTAAATCAAAAAAATAAATTGAAATTGTCATTGAGTGGAGGTAAGAAATGTATATTTGTCACTGAGACGGTGTAGAGCTCTTAGTTCAGGCAGCCATCTTGTTTCCCGTCGGCCCCACGTTTATATTTTTTTAAGCGAAAATTAACCGATATTCTTTGCTTCTTGGGGGGGGGAGGGGTCCCCTGGCACAAAACATTTTCAAATGGGGGTCCGCGGCCAAATGTATATATAATTTAGGGGTCCTTTTGGCATGAAAAATGTTGAAAAGCGCTGACCTAAAGCAGTGGTTCTCAAACTTTTTCATGTCAAGGACCCCCAAATTCACACTTATTAGCCCGCGGACCCCCATTTCAAAAGATATGCCAGGGACCCCATAAGAGAAGATTTTTTTTTACGGCTCTAGCAGTGATTCTCAACCATTTTAATTTCAAGGACCCCCAGTTTGACATGCATTAGGGCTACGGACCCCCATTTATAATGGCATTTCTATCACTTGGACCGCAATTCATATTGTAAAATCTATGTCAATTTAACTCTGAGAGTGTACAAATGGAACCAAATGGACCCCTTTAGGGTCCATTTGGTTCCATTTGTACACTCTCAGAGTTACAGATCCATTAAGGGTCCATTTGGTGCCTAATCTACCATTTAGCTGGGGACCCCCCGGAACTCCCTCAAAGGACCCCTGGGGGGTCCCCGGACCCCACTTTGAGAACCAATGACCTAAAGGAGAGGAGAGGAGAGGAGAGGAACGATGAGCCATGCAGTCAGCCCACTACACACTGTGACTCCCGGTGACCCCATGATGAATGACATAAGTAACAATGATCTATAAAAAGAAAAGATGATGCGGGGGAAAAATAAAAAGGTTATCAACGTTTCTCAGCCCTCCGCCCCCTCCCTGCGCTCTCTCTCTCTCTCTCTCTCTCTCTCTCTCTCTCTCTCTCTCTCTGTGTAATAAATGGAGCAGACGTGGAACAGCGGCAGAAACAGGAGAAGTTCCAACGTCTTCCACCTCCTGCTGTTTGACACAGAAAGAGTCCTTGGAGATCTGCAGAATTATGTCCAGTTGCTTCAGACCAGGTATGGAGACCACCTCTCTCTGCCATGCATGAATGATCAGCATGTTGGAGATGAGGGAGAGAGCACTTCCATCGCCCTTCACCCTCTTCTTTTCTACTTCCTTCCTTCCTCCCTCCCTTCCTTCCATTGTCAAATTATTTGTCGATTATTATTTGTACGAGCTCTTGTTTTATTGTTTCATTGGATCTTGTTTATTGTTGATGCACTTATTGGTTGGAGCTCTTTGATTTGATTTTTGATTTTCCTATTTGTCTCTCATCTGTTTAACCCCTTAAGACCGGGAACGCATCTGTGTGAAATGTTTAGATTTCTCTGGGCTATTTTTTGAAAAATCTTGAAAATGTGTGCAGATCTTTGAATCATTTATATATACTAGACCATACCCGGTCGGCGCAGCGCATCCGCGGGGGGATATGCGCACATGATCTGGCAACCCGGGAGGCAGTTCGTCCCATAGCTGGGCAGGCCCGTAACCATGGCGACATTGTTTGACACATAAACGCTAATAAGAAGCTGAGATTTGATGAAATTGAAAAACGGGCTTCACAGTTGCGTTCAGGTGGTAATGGTCAATGGCTGTGTGCAAAATCAGAGCAATTGCTCCAGCCACTGAGGAGAACCGGGTAGCTTCACGTACTCACCTACTCACCACTACAGACACCACTACAGACAGAGGTTACTAGAATTATAGTAGGATATATATATATATATATATTTTAAAGCGATTTTTTTTACTCAAATCTTTGCTTCTGGGGGTCCCTGGAACAACATATTTTGAGATGGGGGCCAAATACATTTCATTTTGGGGGTCCTTGACATGAAAAAAGGTTTGAGGACCACTGATATCATCATATCAAAAAACAGTTTTTTGATTTAGAAGACATTTCTAAAATACCCAGATGCAAAGATTTGAGTAACAAATGTTCACTTTAAAAATATATATATATATATATATTCAAAGATTTGCACAAACTTTTCAAAAAAATAGCAGATCTACAAGCTCATAGCTTGTAGGCACCGAGTGCTGCGCTATGAGCTTGTAGATCTGCTATTTTCGAATAGCCAAAGTAAAAATGGCACACAGATGCGTTCCCGGTCTTAATGGGTTGAGAAAGTAGGTGTAGCTGATGTCACTTTTACCTTAGGACTAGGTATCCTCTTAGTTGCTTGTAAGAGAATGCACTTAAAGGGCAAGACCACTTTGTTAGAGGTTTGGGTTGTGTAGTTACCTTGCCATGATGTAACTCCAAAGGTGGACAAGAAATAAAACATAATTGCTCCATTGATTAGAAATTGATCACCCAGTACTGTTTGTTTTTTTGAAAAAAATGTTCTGGTTCTTCAAATAGTAAAATCAGCAGGAAGTTGACATTTTTATTAAAAAAAGAAAACAGTACCGGGTTTGGTGATGTTCTATATTGTCAGAATCAGCTTAGTTTGTGTTCGTTTACGGGCTAAAATAGTGACTTTGAGAGCTGTTTCAGTGTACAATGTAAGTCAATGAGGAGCATATTTTGAATTATCAATTTCTAATTAATGGAGCAATTATTTTTCATAATCATTTCTTGTCCACCTTTGGAGTATCATGGCAAGGAAACTACACAACCCAAACCTCTACCAAAGTGGTCTTGCCCTTTAAGACTTCCGGTGATTAGTAGTTTTCTTGCCTACCTACAGTATGTTGAATGCACTTATTGTAAGTCGCTTTGGATAAAAGCGTCTGCTAAATGACTGTAATGTAATGTAATGTAATGTAATGTAATGTAATGTAATCAGTGGTGTAAAGTAACAAAGTACATTTACTCAAGTACTGTACTTAAGTACAATTTTGAGCTACTACTTTTACTTTACTGGAGTATTTCCAATTGTCTATACTTTTACTTCTACTCCACTACATCTCAGAGGCAAATATTGTACTTTTACTCCACTACAATTATTTGAAAACTTTAGTTACTAGTTACTTTGCAGATATACATGCAAACATACATTAACCACTTTAGTCCTATTTTATACCTAGGCTATTTGAAAATAGCAGATCTACAAGCTCACAACGCGTCGCGATGCGACTTTTTTTAAAGTCCATACTGCTATTCATAGGGCTTCACATGTGTCATGTGTTTCGCTAGCCAATCACAGTCCTGAATTTGCAAAGTCAGCCAATCACATTACAGTTAGTGGTGATGACACTAGCTGTAATGTGATTGGCTGACTTTGCAAAAGTATCGATTTGCATTAACAATGGAAGGGTTAGGGGGTATACAATGCGTTGTAGCCTATTGGCATATGACATAATGATTTTATAATGGGGGTGATTGGGGGGGGGGCACCAAAAAAAATCTTGCTTAGGGCCACGAAAATCCTAGGGTCAGACCGCTAATCTCTCCCTCTCTCTCTCTCTCTCTCTCTCTCTCTGTCTCTCTCTCTGTCCCTCTCTCTCTCTCTCTCTCTCTCTCTCTCTCTCTCTCTCTCTCTCTCTCTCTCTCTCTATCTCTCTCTGTCTGTGTCTCTGTCTGTGTCTCTGTCTCTCTCTCTGTTCTCTGTCCCTCTCTCTGTCCCTCTCTCTCTCTCTCTCTCTCTCTTTCTCTCTCTCTCTCTCTCTCTCCCCCCCTCTCTCTCGCTGTCTCTCCCCCCCCCCCCCCCCCCCCCCGCAGTGTTTCCCATGTTGGCCGGGCTGCTGTGTGTGATGCTGCACACCAGCAGGATTGTCAGGGTGAGCCCGGCCCCCATCTGTGCCCACCACGGGCAGAGCGGCTGCCACGCGCCGTCACTGGCCGACCTGTTTGACCGGGTCATCCAGCACTCAGCCAGGATGCACAGCATCTCCAGCGACCTGCACTCCCACTTCGTAAGTCAGAGATAATAAGTTAGACCCTAAGACCCTCCAGAAAAATGCGGGCAAAAATCCTTGATTATGTGGGCTAAAACTCTTGATTATGCAGGCTAAAACTCTTGATTATGCGGGCTAAAATCCTTGATTATGCGATGAAATATACTTTTTTTTTTGCGCAAATTTATGCGGTGAAATCGCGGGAAGTTACGAAATATGCGGCAATATGCGGAATACTGAAATATGCGGAAAGTTGCGAAATATGCGGGAATATGCGATGCAAAGTGCATATTATGCGATGCGCATATTATGCGTTGCGCATATTATGCAATGCGTACCAACTGAGTCAATCAAACACCTTTGGCTGTTTTGCCTTAGAGATAATAAATTAGTCCTTGATTATGCCGGCTAAAATCCTTGATTATGCGATGAAATATGTGGATTTTTTTGCAATTTTATGCGGTGAAATTGCGGGAAGTTGCGAAATATGCGGAAAGTTGTGAAATATGCGGCAATATGCGGAATATTGAAATATGCGAAAAGTTGCGAAATATGTGAAAAGTTGTGAAATGCATATTATGCGATATTATGCGATGCAGCCTTTTTGAAAAAACATTACCCCCGCGTAATTATGCGCCATTTTGCTGATTATGCTGTAAATTATGCGATCGCATAATCACATTTTTCCGGAGGGTCTACTTTACGTTTTGGCTCCGTTTGCTGATGTCTGCATTGGTTCCGTGATTTGTAGAATCCTTCGCTGAGCAATTTTGGCGTAAGATTGCTGAACATTTTGTATGTATTACTTGTACATGTTGGAGCTACAGTAAACACTGGCATTTGTATTTGAGTTACCAATCTATTAAGTGTATTATATAGTTGGCACGACTGAGTCAATCAAACTCCTTTTGGCTGTTTTGCTTTAGAGATAATAAATGATATGGAAGGAGTTTTTACGGTGTGGCTCGGCAGGAGTCTAGCCGTCTGTAAGAGGGTCTGTCTGTGTGTTTGTCTGGACCGGCTGCACCGCTCAAAGCTACATTTATTGTGCACACTGTCAGTAGCCAGTAGGTATTGTACTTGTATTTTCTACGTTATGGTATGGCTACTTTTACTCAAGTAAAAACTAACCTGAGTACTCATTCCACCGCTGCATACACAGACATATTAATACAGACATACAGGACATTTCAGTGACAGTGCATCTTTCATTAACCCATTCAGACGGCGAAATAATCTGTCATTTTGCTTTGGCAATTGACAAATAGCAGATATGCAGCTCATAGCTATGAGCTTGTATATCTGCTATTTTCTTTTTAACCGTGAACGTTTGTGCAAATCTTTGAATATATATATATATATATATATATATATATATATATATATACATATATATATATATATATATAGAGAGAGAGAGAGAGAGAGAGAGAGAGAGAGAGAGAGAGAGAGAGAGAGAGAGAGAGAGAGAGAGAGAGAGAGAGAGAGAGAGAGAGAGAGAGAGAGAGAGAGAGAGATAGAGAGAGAGAGAGATTTAAAGCAAACATTTCTGACTCAAATCTTTGCTTCTGGGGGATCCTACACATGTCTTCTAAATCCTAACAGTTTTCTGAAAAACCTATGTTGCTATAATATCAGTGGTTCTCAAACTTTTTCATGTCAAGGACCCCCAAGAAGATGATATGTATTTGGCCACGGACGCCCATCGCAAAACATTTTGTTCCAGGAACCCCCATGAAGCAAAGATTTGAGTACAAAATCATCCCTTCAAAAAATATATATATATTCAAATATTTGGGGAAAAAAAAAATCAAGATTATTAAAAAATAGCAGATCTACAAGCTTGTATAAACCGTGGATAAATTAGAGGTTCCGCAGATGCGTTCCCGGTCTAAATGGGTTAATTAAACTGTCCTTTCATTCACTATCATTTCTCTCTTGGGGGGGGGGGGGGGGGGGGGTGTAGGGGAGGGGGTGCATAGGGAGGGCCACACTCATGGCATTCAGCTTGCTCGTGACCTCTCTAACCTGTAACCTTATCTCTCTTCATTCACATGTGACGTATGGTGTGGTCTTTCCACGCTCTGCCCTCCCCCCCCACCCTTCCCGTCTCCCAGGAGCACTTCTACCGGCCCAGCAAGAACCACATCCACCGGGTCAACCGCAACTGTCACACCTCCGCCATCCTTACGCCCAACGGCAAAGAGAACGCCCAGAGATTGGCGGTGAGTGTCAGCGGGGTGTGTCAGCAGTGGTGGAAAAAAAAAAGTCAGTGGCGTGCACAGACATTTTGAGGGGCCGGATGCTCAAGTAAATTATACTTTTTTTTTTGTTTTACTTGGTCTGCTCTTTTTTCCCCTCTACACCGATACCTCTTTGCCAAAAAATAGCAGATCTACAAGCCCACAACGCCTCGCGCTGCGAGGCGTTGTGGGCTTGTAGATCTGCTATTTTTTTTGGCTAAAGTTCCCCTCAGAAAAGGTTTCGAGTGGTTATGGTAAAAAGAAAAATCATATCACATAAAGATTTGGCGGACCCCCTGTAGTAACCCTGAGGACCTCCTAGGGGTCCCGGACCCCCCTGTTGAAGACCCCTGCTGTAAACTGAAAAAAAGTGCCCTTTTTTTTCAAAAGGGCACTTCTGGTCAAGAGGGCAAAGGGCAGGTGCAGGTGCTCTAGCACCACCTAGAGTCTATCTGTGCACGTCCCTGGAAAAAGTACTGAAAATGTTTTACTTAAAGGAGAATTTTGGACTAAGTTTCTCTTACCTTTTCTATGACGTTATGATATCTTAGGATGAATGGTACTGTAGAAAAATGTCATAACTACCATCCCGGGTCTGCCAAAAAAAAAAAACCTAAGTCTCGCTAGACGAGATTGAAATCTCGTCTAGCGAGACTTCTGTTTTTTGTTTTTTTTGACAGTGTTCTGTCACTATGAACGTCAGATCTAAAAAAAACAAAAACAAAAAAAAAGATATTAAAATATGTGATCAAACGCAAGGCCTATCCTCGCACGTTTTAAGCTGTGGCGGACCCAGGATGGAGTTATGAAAATGTTCTACTGTACCATTCATCCTAAGATATCATAGCGTCATAGAAAAGGTAAGAAAAACTTAGTCCAAAATTCTCCTTTAAGTAAAAGTATCAATACTGCAATGTAGAAATACTTTGTTACAAGTACAAGTCTGGAATTCAAAATGTATACTCGAGTAAATGTACAAAAGTATTGGTATCAAAATGTACTTGAAGTACCAAAAGTAAAAGTACTCATTATGCAGAATGTCCCATTTCAAGTCTTCAAATGTATGCAAATCTTTTGAAAATGGCAGATCTACAAGCTCACAATGCGTCGCATCGCGACGCATTGTGAGCTTGTAGATCTGCTATTTTCAAATGGCCGAAACTTATATAAGGCTGAAGTGGATAATGTATGTTTTGTAATAATAATCAAAATCTACAAAGGTAGGTGGTATTTTCAGGTAGGTGACAAAATGTCAGCCAATCTTGAGAGAGTCATCACTTCCAATTTAACTTGTTTAACTAATCTGTATCCTGACTGAGTTCTCTATCCTGATTGGATCAAATTGATATCCTGCCCTGAAAATGCAGTTTCTGTTTAATAAAGAGGTGGAGAGACATGGCGACTCCTGTTACTGAACAAACACTCTATAGCAATGATTACTATCACAATATAGAACTATTTAACACTTATTTTAACCGAAGAAAATCACTCACTCTACCTTTAATGTAAAAAAAGTGAAGAAAGGGGTCCATTTGGTTCCATTTGTACACTCTCAGAATTACAGACCCATGAAGGTCTATTTGGTTCCTAATCTATCATTCAGCTGGGGACCCCATGGAACTCCGTCAAGGACCCCTGGGGGTCCCCGGACCCCACTTTGAGAACCAATGGCATAGAAAAAAAGATTAGCGTGCCAACACACTGAGAGGGTCTGGGGAGTGAGTCAAGTGAATGACTCAAAGACTAACACAAACAATAATTGACCATTAAAGTTCCCAAACGTGTAATATATGACTTACAGCAGGGATGCTCAAATAGCTGAACCTGAGGGCCACGTTACAAAAACTGGCAAGGGGCCAGTTGATAAAATGACAACATTAAAGGGACAGTTCACCCCCCCAAAAAAAGTCACCCCATGGAGACTTGAATTCATGGATATTTTTTTTTTTTGGTCAATCATTTGATGATTCCAGTAGGAGACACAAAGGAGACTCTTTGTGTCTCCTACCGGAACCTCTGCCGGTCATCAAATTATTGTCTTAGGAATGCGACAATAATAATAACTTCAAAAAACGGCTTGTTTCAATTGGGGTCCTTTGTACTCAATTCATAGTGATATTAAATGACAGACAGTTGATTGATTGGCGGGCCAGTAAACATTGTGCCGCGGGCCTGAGTTTGAGTATCACTGACTTACAGTTTCCATAGAGATGGATTCATTATTAAAAAAAACTTTCTGTATGGGCTTCCCCACAGAGAGGAGAGCTGACAGAGGTTATTCTACGGCTACTTTTGGCGTGGAAGGATCCTCTGTGGCACTTGCACCAGAACATGGCCCACCAACACAACTCCAACAGCTTCAGCTCCGACAAGGCCCTGGAGATGAGCGACATGGTGCACGAGCTACGCAGGGGTGTGGAGAAAGTGGCCAAAAAGGTACTCAGGCTGTGCAGCAGTGGCGTAGTCAGAACGCTAGCATTAGGCTGGGCCTAGGGGGGAGCGGGTGGGCACGACGCGCCCAGACCGCGCATCTGGGCGCCCAGACCGCGTCCAGACCCAGAAGGCCGCGTGGCGATGGTCGAGGCGGGTCCCGACTAAGTGCTGGAACAATAACATTTCTAACGCGATCCGCCATTGCAGAGTGATCGCCCGTAGAAAATGGCTCGTTTTCACCACGGTAAAAAGATATGGAAACATGGAGCTTTTTCTCAAGATCCTATAATAGGAGTGGACGGGAGGAGGTAGGTTTTTTTGGACAGGATTCACATCCGTCCATTCCATTTTACAGGGTCTGCGGATCATTCCAAAGTTGCGTTACAGCGCCCCATGTGGAGAAAAACAAAAGAAGAAAAGAAAAAATCTCCTCCCGTAGATACGGTTATGGCACTCAACAGGTTAAGAGAAGACTTGCGTAAAAAAACCAAGGAGACCTGGTTCTGCCAGACCCAGAATAAGTGCTAAGCCGGACTTCACATGACGTGTCAGCCTGTGTCTATGCCCATGTATGGACGAAAGGGGGACAGACTTTTATGCCTGGGGCCTAAGGGCAAAGGGGGCATGCCCATATATGGAGAAAACAGGTACAAAGCCTCATGTAGGCCCGACCCCCTGGGTCTGGCAACAAAAAAGACTCTGAATGACGTCTAATATAAGTGGCCTGCTAACCTATGAAGGATGTATTGTTCTCTGCTGCTGACGGTGTAGTCTCTGGAGCCAGACTGTTGACTCACACACTTTTCAGACGCTCCCGCGTCGTACAGTCTGTACAACAGAAGCACTGAAAACGATCGGGGGGAGGAGAGCGGACGTCCCGCTTCCCCCTGCTTCCGTTTCGTCTTGGCAGTTGCATACATTTTAAGCATATATATACGTAGCTGGCTGCTAATCAGAAATGGAAAATCAAAAGGTATATTTTAAAGATATATTTTCGTGAACGGACAATACGAACAGATGACAGCTTCTGCCGGAATCGGCTTTCAGGGGACGTACCACGTACCAGTGTTGATTTCGTCGACTAAAACTATGACGAAAAATGTTTGTCGACTACCCTTTTTCACTGCTGAAAACTAAATAAGAACTAAATAAAAACTAAGCTATGATGACTAAAACTAAGACCTAATATATTGACAATTTCGTCAACAAATAAAAACTAGACTAAAATGTTAGTGAGGGAACTAGTGGAGAAGAGATCCAGTAGAACTAAAAGACAAGTATTTTTATGGTTGGTTGCGCTAGGGTGTGCATGGTTGAAAATAGCAGATCTACAAGCTCACAACGCGTAGATCGGCTATTTTCAGCATGCAACCGAGTGTAAAATCAGCCATTATGACGCCATCAAGGCACCGCCAAAATACATTTTAGTCGACTAAATCAACTGTAGATTTAGTCGACTATAATCTTATGATATTTAGTCGACTGAAACTAGTGTAACAGTAAAACATTTCAGATGACTAAAATATGACCAAAACTAAATGGAATTGTATTGAAACGACTATGACTAAAACCGAATAAAAATTTGCTGTCAAAATCAACACTAGGATGTACAGTAGTTCCCTGTATAGCGCTCGGAGATCGTGTACGCTACGCTAGCCTGGTAAACCCTCCCTCCGGAAATCTCATTTCCATTTGATTTCAGGAGTGAGTCTGGCCTGAACCGCCTTTCTGCAATAATCGCTCTATACGCCGAACAGACGAGCCTATCAGCGTCGTCGCACATCGTTCTGTGATTGACAGCGACAGTTGGCCAATCAGGTGGCGAGTTCGAGTGAGCCCGAATGAAGCCGAGTGCAGCCTGAGAGCCGCCGACAAAAGACGAACGGCAGCCATTGTTGTTGTCCGAGTGCCGTCACTTCTTAGTTTCGTTCTTAAAACGGTCTCAAACTTCTTTTTTGAGGCACGGAATTTACTATTAACGTATCGTTTGGATAGAATTGAGTTGTTTAACTTCATATATGTGGTCAATTAATCATGACAGAGCCTATTTAAAAATATAAATTTAGAGAACCGGCAGGGGCGGGGAGTGACACGCATGTATCCCAATAAGGCAACCTATTTTCGGCATGGCCGTCCCAAAAGTCCCGTTGCGTCACATAGTCTGGAGCTCGTCAAAATGAACTGCTGATTGGCTGAAGGGGAAAAATGATCATTGGTTGAAGGGGTTGTCAGTCAACGGTATTACTCCCGCCCCACTCCACAGCGAATATTGCAGAAAGGCGGTTCAGGCCAGACTCACTCCTGAAATCAAATGGAAATGAGATTTCCGGAGGGAGGGTTTACCAGGCTAACGCTACGCACAACCCAAAACAGAATGTCACATGAGGGAGGGGGGAAGGCAAATCAGCGTTGTTGTTGTTTCTCACCCTGTGTGTAAATGAAACAATTATTATCTTTTTCCCACAGATGCAGAACCTGGGAATTCTCGGCACCTCGGAGAACGGCCTGG
The DNA here is from genome assembly GCF_963454915.1 of Gymnoscopelus microlampas. Classification (NCBI taxonomy): domain Eukaryota; kingdom Metazoa; phylum Chordata; class Actinopteri; order Myctophiformes; family Myctophidae; genus Gymnoscopelus; species Gymnoscopelus microlampas. The sequence continues at coordinate 2,477,182 of NC_139960.1, forward strand.
CGGCCCCCGGCGCCCTGGTCCCCTTGTCGAACAGCGGCGAGTGGCGCCTCATGAGCGACTACGACCTCCTCTACTGCTTCCGCCGCGACTCGGACAAGGTACAAAACTACCTGAAGATCCTCAAGTGTCGCATCGTCCCCGAGCGCGGATGCTGAGAGCCAGGAGAACCCCTCCCCCCCCTCCCTCCCTCTCTCCCTCCCTCACTCCCTCCCAAAAGAAAAGGATGAATGGATGAACAGATGGATGGATGGATGGATGGATGGATGGATGGATGGAGCGTTGATTTCGTCGACTAAAACTATGACGAAAAATGTTGGTCGACTACCTTTTTACACTGAGGAAAACTAAATAAAAACAAAGCTATGATGACTAAAACTAAGGCTAAATATATTGACAACAAATATATTTCGTCGACAAATAAAAACCAGACTAAAACGCTAGTGAGGGATCTAGTGGAGAAGAGATCCAGTAGAACTAAAAGACAAGTCATTTGGTTTAATTGCGCTCGGGTGTTGCGCTCTGAAAATAGCAGATCTACAAGCTCGCAACACGTCGCAGCGCACCGCGTTTTGAGCTCGTAGATCGGCTATTTTCCGCATGCAACCAAGTGCAAAATCAGCCATCACGACCAGTGTTGGAAAGTAACTAAAGTAACATGTAACTTAAAGTAATATTATTACTATTTTCCAGTAACTATAGTAAAGTAACTAATTACTTTCACGAGCCTTGGTGGTACTCTGGGCTTGAGTGTGTTTATTTGATCCTGTGTTGTTTTTGGTCCATTGATATAATGGTAAACTGCTGCAGGGACGTGCACAGATTGACTCTAGGTGGTGCTAGAGCGCCTGCCCTTTGCCCTCTTGACCAGAAGTGCCCTTTTGAAAAAAAGAAGAAGTTATTTTTCTTTTCAGTTTACAGCAGGGGTCTTCAACAGGGGGTCCTCAGAGTTACTACAGGGGGTCCGCCAAATCTTTATGTGATGTGATTTTTCTTTTTACCATAACCACTCGAAACCAAACCTAGCATGAGGATAACTCTAGCCACAAATAGCCGATCTACAAGCCCACAACGCCTCGCACTGCGAGGCGTTGTGGGCTTGTAGATCGGCTATTTTTGGCAAAGAGTTGTAGGTGTAGAGGGAAAAAAGAGCAGACCAAGTAAACAAAAAAAAGTATGATTTGCGCGAGCACCTGCCCCTCAAAATGTCTGTGCACGCCACTGTAGACAGGTTGGGAATGGGATGGAGTTGCTTCGCAGGCTGCTGATCCGGTCTAAGTCTACACTCTAGAGTGGATACGGAAACGGTGCACACTTGTCTGTGTGTGAATTATCCTTCACACACATTTAAAATACTTTGTCTGAAAGGCCCTTCCAAAAAAGTCCTCAAGGTCTCGTTTCCACTGAGGTCTTTAGTATTCAATTCATAGTCAAATGGTTTTCATTTAGTCTGTAAGTTATGAATTCATACACAGTAAAAGTCTTAGCGTTAATTCAATTCAAATGAGTGTACAAATGGAACCAAATGGACCCGTCATGTCATGTGTACAGAACACTTTTTAGAGTTAAATCAACAATGAGGATTTTACAATGTAGGATGCAGAAAAGAGAAAAAAAACAACCGCTAATGTTGAAAATGCAAAGTCAGACTTTTGGGGAGAAAGGATGCAATTAGACTGGGGGCGAGAAAAAAAAGTAAAGTAATAAGTAACTAGTTACTTTTGGCAGGGAGTAATATGTAAAGCAAAGATATTACTTTTTAAACAAGTAATATGTAGTAAGTAATATATCACTGGTTTTGAGTAACTTTTCCAACACTGATTACGACGCCATCAAGGCACCGCCAAAATACATTATAGTCGACTAAATCAACTGTAGATTTAGTCGACTAAAACTAGACAAAAACTAAAACATTTCAGATGACTAAAATATGACTAAAACTAAATTGAATTTTATTCAAAAGACTATGACTAAAACTACATCAAAATTTGCTGTCAAAATCAACACTGGATGGATGGATGGATGGATGGACTGAGTAGGTAGAATGAAAGAGAGACAATTCTATCTGCAATGTTTAAGACATTCGATGACTCTCTGTCAAAATGTACACTTGTATTATTATGTATGTATGTGATAATATATGTATTTATATAGTACCTTTCATACATACAATGTATGTAATTCAAAGTGCTTTAGACAAAAAAGAGAGAAAGGAAAATCATGAATTGAATCAACAAAAAAATAAATGAACTGTGATTTAACTATTCGACTGGAGTTTACTTCTCAATGTATGTGTGATGAAAGGAAGGTTTTCATGATACTTTAGGCCAGTCGCTCTGAACAAAGGCCCAGGACTCTGATTTGGATCTGTTTCTACTAACACCGCTTCCCAAACAGTGGGTCAGGACCCATTTTTATGGGCCACGAGTAAATAAATATCCCTACATTTCCTACATTCAGTTTTTCATTATTATTATTTCAAAACGTAGAAAAAACAAACATAAAAAAAAAAAAATGTGTTTTGCTTGTAGATCTGCTATTTTCACTGTTTTGGGTCCTGGGGAGAAGAGACATTTCTCTTTTGGGTCTCGAGCTAAAAAGTTGGGGAACCACTGTTACTAGTAAAATGCATTCATCTGGTATCCCAGGACTAAATGAAAACCAGCTGTAATCTGCATGGGTTCCCAGTAGTAGAGGACCTGGCTAAGATATGTATGCACTTAATTTAGGAGAGAATATCTCGACTGTTCTTGGCTAATATGACCCCAGGGAACAACTTAGGAACTTTGACTAATTCTCTATCCAGAACGAAAGACCCGAAAATGACCATAACCGGTGCACTACTTCCAACATGGTTCCAACATCTGCTAAACCGTTGGAGCTACAGATTTACTGAGGTGCTCAAAATGTTCAGAATACTTATGTTTAGGTGAACATAGAAAAGTGTAATATTTCTAATTTGAAATGTTATGACAGAACAGCTAAAACACGTGTTTGGCTATAACTTTTGAACCAGATGAGCTATACTGTAAATGCAAACTTGGTGTCTAAATCATGTTTTTTGACAATTAGAAACATGTTGGAATGCGTATCATTATGACTGGATGTGGCTGGACTCTACTTTACATAAAGTAGTGTTGAAAATGTGTTTTACTTAACATAATCTTTGTCATTTTTGGCAAAATTGGTGTCTACTTTATGCTTTTTGAGCATTAGAAACACATTGGAATATCATATTTATGATTGAATCCATCTATATAACTCTGACTTGTTTATTACAAATATGGCCACTATACCAAACATGTTATGTAACATAACGTTTCATCCAGATTGAGTGTATACAGTAGTTGTAGGAATGAGATCAAATTAAGATCAAAATGGAGAAAACAATGTAATTTTATTGAAACAATATAATATGGTAAAGGAATCACCTCGTCACTTTGCTAAAGTTTTCACATTGATGCCCTTTGACCTTGTATTCAACTGCTGATCTGTTTTTCCAAGAACAAGCCTGTGGCAAATCACGACGAAGCAAATCACCACAGCAGTGACACAACAGTTCTGTACAACTCTCACAAGAGAGTGTGTGTGTGTGTGTGTGTGTGTGTGTGTGTGTGTGTGTGTGTGTGTGTGTGTGTGGATTTAAAGTTCAAACTGGAGCCACAAACCGCCAGGAAACAAAGGTTGCAATCAAATATCCAGTTTATTTAGCCGGACAATGATGTATAGTGTCGACATTGGGTTTCATGATGATTGCCATGGTTCTAAACAAAGACACAAAGAAACAAGTTATAATATCATGCCAGATAAAATATGAAACACAAATATGGCCTTTAAATCATATTCGTAGCGCGGCACTCATATCACCGAGTGCCGCGCTACGAGCTTGTAGATCTGCAATTTTAGAAAAATCGTGAAAATGTGCGCAAATCTTCTGAATATATATATTTTTAAAGCTAACATTTTTAACTCAAATCTTTGCCTCTGGGGGGGGTCCCCTGGAACAAAATATTTTGATGGGGGTCCGCGGCCAAAAACATGAAAAAGATTGAGCACCACTGAAACATACGTTTTTTAGAATACTGTTGAGATTCAGGAGACATGTAGAATCGGCTTCATTTCTCAATGGGTTAAATATAACCCACATCACTAGAAGTCAAACACTGGAACTTACATTATAGCAGCTTTAACAGACGCATGGCAAACATCAGTACATCAGCATCACACGGCGCACACACACACACACACACACACACACACACAGGCCGGCTGTATGTGTTTGGAGACAAAGGACAAGGGGAGAACAGGAATCCAGTCCTGCTTTTATAGTGGGAGGAAGTGAGGTCACCACCACAGGTACCACTGAACCCCGTTGTGGCGCCTCCTTGTGGAGCGGAGGGGGAGATGAAGCTTGCAGTTTCTGACAGCCTCCCCCTGGATTTGTGCAGCAAATACGTTCATTTGGTTTCTTCAGTGATTTCAGGGAGTGGGATTCATCTGAAAACAGGGCGTATGTTTCTCCACCTTGAATAATGACTTTAGCTCTAGGTCGTCCTCAGACGAGCCCTCCATCGTTGCTTCCAGTCATCCCGATTCTCCATACATCTGGCCAGCTCATTGGTGCTATGGGCTCCTGCATCCTTCTTGAGCGTGTCCACGTATGTTAGTGTGGGGCGTCCTCTTGACCGGTGCCCATGTGTTGGTTCCCACAGCACCAGTTTGCTGGCTGGCAGCTCTCGGTGCCTTTGGCAGTGTCCTGCTAGTCTCATTCTCCTTACAGCAATCTTCTCGCTCACTCTTGGTATTCCCTCATACAGGATTCTGTTGGTAACATGCACACTCTTGCTGATGTTAAGCACTGCACGCAGCATCCTGGTGTAGCACCCGTCCAGGGACTTCTCAAGGGCTGGTTTCAGGGTCCAGCATTCACTGCCATAGAGAAGAACGGACTCTACTGTCGCATAGAAGAAGCTGAGTTTGATTTGGCGGGGGAGATTGGAGTTCCATACACTGGTCATGCCATTCAGGGCCCTCCATGCAATTGCCTTCCTCACTTTAAGATCTTGCTCAGTTGAGTTGACCCATGCGCCCAGGTATTTGAAGTCCTCGACTTCTTTCAGCACAGTGCCTCCTGCACTGCAAACTTTTCTATCCTTTCCAGGGTAGGTTGTGTGTGTGTGTGTGTGTGTGTGTGTGTGTGTGTGTGTGTGTGTGTGTGTGTGTGTGTGTGTGTGTGTGTGTGTGTGTGTGTGTGTGTGTGTGTGTGTGTGTGTGTGTGTGCGTGCCTGTATTGAATCCAATACTTTTGTACTTTTACTCAAGTAACATTTTGAACACAGGCCTTTTACTTGTAACAGAGTATTTTTATATTGTGGTTATTCTACTTTTATTTTAGCAAAATATGTGAATACTTCCACCACTGGTAAAATGTGGGTCATGACGCAAGATACAGGTCACTGTGTCATAGCATCACAAATCTCCTGACTCATACACGTGTGTCGTGCGTCATCATTTCTATGACGACTTTATGGCTCTTTTACTTTGAGACATTTTTATTATTGTTTCTTACAGTACAGTGGTCCCCAACCGTATTAGACAAAATACATTATAGTCACTCAAGTCCTATTTTAGAAATAGTGAAAATAGCTGATCTACAAGATCACAACGCGTCGCTATATGTGCTGCGTTGTGAGCTTGTAGATCTGTTTATGGACTTTTTTTTTACTATTATTCTGAAATTATTTTTAAACATTTTCTGTTTTCATTTTTGAAATGTTTACGTTAAAACATGTGTAGTGTTTAAAAAAACACTATAGCTCTATTACAGCCATTCTCAAACTGTGCAAGGACCCCCAAATGAATATGTTTTTGACCGTGGACCCCCATCAGAAAATATGTTGTGCCAGGGACCCCCATACAAGATTTGTGTAGTTCAAAATCTGCACTTTTTTCAAGATGGTGAGGATGTACTTAACCCATTAAGACCAGGAACGCATCCGTGTCATTTTAAGACTATTAAAAAATAGCAGATCTACCAGCTCATAGCGCTGCACTGAGTGCCGCGCAATGAGCTTGTAGATCTGCTATTTTCTTCTTCTTTTTTTAACTCAAATCTTTGCTTCTGGGGGTCCCTGGTACAAAATATTTTCAGATGGGGGTCCGCGGACAAATACATATCATTTTGGGGGTCCTTGACATGAAAAAGTTTAAGAACCACTGATAAATAGCAACATAAGTTAATATATATTTTTTTAAATAAAGATTTAGAAGACCTTTGTAGAATCCCCATGAAGCAAAGATTTGAGATACAAATGTTCGCTTTAAAATATTCAAATGTTCATGATTTTTCAAAATAGCAGATCTACAAGCTCACAGCGCGGCACTCGGTGCCGCGCTGTGAGCTTGGCACTCTTCTGGTGAAAAAGTTAAAAAAGCCTTTATTAGATGGATATTTCATGATAGAAATACATTAAAAACAGTGCATGGTGACAGGGATACAACCCACGCATATATATATATATACAAATATATATTGCTGTTGCTAATGCCATGGCATTTGCTGTGAACCTTCCTTCTCCCTGAATGGGGAACTCAGCCGGTTTTGGTAACCATATGGCCTTTCCTCTAGTAGACTAGAGCCACCCTCAGGCAGTGGTGGGCAAAGTACAGTATATACTGTACTCAAATAAATACTCAAGTATTCAAAATGACAAATTACAAAGTACATTTTCAGAATTTGTCCGAAACTGTCAGATATGTTCACAAATAGTGACATTGGCACATCTACCAGTTCACATTGTTCCTTAATTGTTCCTTTGTTGTACCTGTCAGGCTGGCATCAAACACAGGAACACAGGCATTTAGAAACAGTGCGTCATGGCTTATCACCCACAACTAACATCTGCCAAAGTGGAAGGGAAAAGGTGTAACTGGCCTTAACCATGTTGCCTTGGTTGCTTGAATTCAATGCTTCACGGGGTGTGTGATAAATTCATAGAAAATAAGCCATTTTTGGGGTGAACTACTCCTTTAAGCAAATCATCAGGGGCCAGTTGTACCACCTCACACTAAGTTCAAACTTAGCCTAGTTATAGCTTAACAACATTCAATCAGGGAAAGTATCTCTGTCACTTTAGATTTATTTGGCTATTCAAAAATAGCAGATATACAAGCGAGCTTGTAGATCTGCTATTTTTGTTTTTATCGTGAAAGTTAGTGCAAATCTTTGAGTATATATTTAAAACATATATATACATTTAAAGATTTGCACAAATGTTCACATAATAAACAAAAAATATCAGATCTACAAGCTCATAGC
>NC_139960.1:2489496-2544496 GCF_963454915.1 Gymnoscopelus microlampas
TCAATAGTGTCAATTGAATTCCAATATGGCCGCCAGTTTTCAAGATGGCGGTTATTACGTGACTCAAAATGAGCATTTTCGGAAGCTGTCTGATCACAGATATTGCATTAAGTTGAAGGGAAACATCCATGATCATTCATTGAAATGCTGTGGTCAAGCTCTATTGGTTTGTCATTTTTTATAAGAGTGATGTCAAAGCACAACCCGGGCACACTGGTGACATCACTGCTGTGAGACTCAGCATGGGGTTCAATGTCGGCTTGTAGTGTACTAGCTGTAGGTGTAGTTTACTAACTGTTGTAGTGGTGTACTCATTGTAGTTTGTACTGTAGTATACGTTAATGTCCCAAATGCTAATAAGCCCCTGTATATATCTCAACTACAAGTTTAGTTTGTTGTAGTATTGTAGTTAGATTGCCGCACCTGAATTGACAGGATGTGCCAGCGCGGGAGACAAACAAACTCATCAGCCTTGAAGGCTTAAGTCCTTGCAACCACGAAGAAGCTGACTCCAGCATCTTCACACATGCTCTCCATGCAGCCAAGCAACAAATGAAGTCTGTGTTGATTGAGGCATGCAACACAGATATTCTTGTTGTTGCAGTCAGTGCAGGCTTAGAAATTATGTGGGTATAATTTGGCCAGGGTCAGTCCATTAGGTGATTGCCAATTCATGATATGGTAGTAATTGTTGGCCCAGAGAAATCCAGTGGCATGCTGTCCTTCCACGCCAGTGGAAAGACAGTTGTGTCAGCTTTTCATGGTAAAGGCAAGAAAACTGCATGTCAGGCAACAGTGTGCAAAATGCAAACTGAAAGCCCTGCCAACTGTGGCTGGCAAAAAGATGGAGAGGTCTGGACAATCCCTCCACCTATTGTTCAGACTTGTGAGCAGTTGACAAAATGTGTCTAAAAGACTGAATCCCGAGGACGATGCAAATGCTACCACTTCATGCTTAAGTGTACACAGTTGTGTGTCTGCAAATGTGAGGACTAAAAGAAGAACCAAACTGTTACGGTTTGGTTCCATATGACCAAAGTGCAGTCCAGTCCAGTCCAGTCCAGCATAATACAGTACAGTCCAGTACAGTACTACAGTCCAATACAGTACAGTCCAGTCCAATACAGTACAGTCCAGTATAATACAGTCCAGTCCAGTCCAGTAAAGCACAGTACAGTGCCGTACAGTACAGTGCAGTACAGTATAATACAGTGCCGTACAGTACAGCACAGCACAGCACAGTACAGTATAGTACAGCACAGTACAGCACAGCACAGCACAGCACAGCACAGCACAGCACAGCACAGCACAGCACAGCACAGCATTTGTATCATCATAATATCCAATAATTAAAATTTTGTAAATGCAGAATTGGATTTCACATACTCAAAAACATATATTTGGATGTATAGACCATCAAAATAGGATTATTCAATCAAAATATAGTTCAAACACCATTTAAAACCACTTCGAATGGCGGCCATCTTGAAAAATGGCGGCCATATTGTTTTTTCAAGTGGATCTCGTACTTTTCTGAGAGAGTAGGTTCTGAAGCACTTGTGTGCCAAATTTGGTGCTTGTATCACCAAGTGAAAGATCGTTTCAGCAATGTGCTCCACTAATGGGAGTTAAATAGATAGTTCACGTACCTGGTGGTCGTACACACTCCTCCTGTCTGTTCACCGAGTCCTGGAGTAATGGCATTACACACATATTAGAGTACTGATTACATTTAAGGACACAAGTACAGAAACACATTTCCAACAATGAATAAACTGATAAAGCCTGAGTTTCTTTATCACAATTTTAACTTCACAACTCACACTTCCAACTTGTGTTGGTGTGTTGGCAAGAAAAACTATACAAGTGTTTCTGAGATGTACAGTTAAAAATCATAAAGTCACAAGTAAGGCCTTTTTCATAAAATGTTATAGTGGGCTTCCATCAATGAACTACTAAAAGTTGTTAGTTTGAAAACAGAGCTACGTAGAAAAATGTGTACTTACCAACTTGGTCAAGGTTTCATTGACAGCAGCGTGGATTCCCTTCTGATGCTTTGAGAAAACACGACCTGTCACTTCAGTGCATCCTGAAAGGAAAACCACCATGACAGGACAAAGATGTAAATGACCAGAATGATGTACCTCTGTACCAGCGTCAATGTTGTGTTTACATAACAAGTTACAATATACACTAGGTCTAATTCTTTCACATGAATTACATGTATGACATTTAAAAAAATCTGTTTAGAAAGTACAATTGGATACTACTGTATAAATCATATTGACAAAGTATTTTAGATATACTGTATTTTGGCAACAAAACGATATCCCACTTGAATCTTGCTCTCTTTCAGCTACATAAAGTGCCGGCATGGCCATCTCAGAGAATCTGAATCTGTCTTTCTTTTCTACCAAACAAATTACATTTTATAATTTGTATAACGTGTACACAATATACTCGTTTGTGTTTATATCATGCAGTATATTTGAAGTTTGTAAATGTACAAAACATGACAAAGATATATTTTGGACACATTATTGAAGTGTTTGAAGTCAATGAACATTGAGCAGGAAGCTCGTAGTGTGCTCCCATTTCATGACTTTCCCTAAAAACGTTATATCTGTAGAATGTATATCTAAGAATGTCAATTCACCTTTGAACGTGGGCCTCTTAGTGGGATCCTTGTCCCAGCATCTCTCCATGAGGTCAACTAGCTCGTCTAATCCATCTGCTTTGCTCTGATCAATTTTGTGAAGATCAGGTCTGTCTCCCTTAAAAGTTATGCTGAATATCAGCACATTACGATTCACCCCTACAACAAATACAGAACAGATATTTGTGCGTGCGTGCGACTGTGCGTGTGCACGTACATGCGTGCGTAAGGTTCAAAATGTGAATACATAGTTATGAATGAGTACATAGTGGTTGTTATGTACATAGTGGTATAAATAATAATAACAATAATAAATGTATTTGTTTAGCACTTTTCTCAAAGTTTACACATTGCTTTACACAGCAAATATGACAAATAAAAACAGATAGTTGAAGGCTCATTACTAAATATCACAAATCAAGCATGTTGATTGTAAATTACTGTAATGTAATGTAATGTAATGTAATGTAATGTAAGTGAAATTCCTTTTTCTACAACCACTGGACTTAACTCCATTCATTTCATACTTAATGTATGTGTGCTGCTGTATACATTCATCTCATACTTAATGTATGTGTGCTGCTGTATACATTGACATGAAATAGTGGATCATTTACCTGCTGGATAGGGCTCCCAATTTCCAGTAAGAAGGGTCCAGAGGAGTATGCCGTAACTAAATAAAAATATGTTTTAAAAAAAGGTTTGAAACTGTTTTCATATTACAATAAATGTAATGACTATATCAACATTATTCCTTCAAGAGTTTACCTGTAAATATCATAAGAGCGGACAGGACGGTAGTCGTCCTGTTCAAAGGCCTCTGGGGCAGTGTAGGCCAGAGTGCCTCCTTCATCACCTTTGTTGCTGGTATTCAAAACACTGGTGGACACCATAGAGAGGCCAAAATCGGCTATCTGTTAAAAGAAAGAGGATAACAGAGCATTTTAGGCCTTCCTGCTTTGATTTAAGCCCAGTGAAGAGAAGCAGTGAGGACAAATGGCATGGCAATATGCATCATGGTCTGAAATCTGAACCAAACCCTTGAGGTTACGTTGTTAATTGATAGAGCAAAGTGGGCGCTCAATTAATTTAAAAAAAATATTGTTTTAATTGTTTTTCAGAATCAGCATTTTACACAAAGGTGGTCGCGGCTTTACATGATAGATATAATAAAGCATAGTAATAATAATAATAATAGTCATCATCATAATCAGAGGTGTCAGGGAGAAAACAATTGAATAATAAATAATATTAATAATAATATAATGGGGATTAACCTAATTATCATATTCACAACAATATGTAAACAGAGAGATAGTCACATTAATCAGTCACAGTATACATAATCACAGTTCATGTATTATGCAATAGACCTATTAAAGGAGAATTCTGCCCTAGGAGTTTCCTTACCTTTATTTGAGGTTGTAACCTCATCATACGTGGGGGTCCGGGACCCCCAGTTCATAACGAGTGATGTTATGATTTCGGGGACCCCGCCCCCCACAGCACAGAACAGGAGTTTTTAGTTCTTGGGGTTATTTCTGTCTCTGGAAATAGTTATTTCTTGTATATATCTGTAGCGTGTGGTCCGTCTGATGTCGGTGCTATGCTATAGCTACACGGGCGCCGCCATTACTGTTTACAAATCTGTTTTACTGAAATCACGTTTGAAATCTCGTCTCGCGATACTTCCGCCTTCCGTCCGGACCAATGGCGGGCGGAAGTATCGCGAGACGAGATTTCAAACGTGATTTCAGTACGACAGATTTGTAAACAGTAATGGCGGCACCCGTGTAGCATTAGCATTCTAGCGACATCACACACTACAGATATATACAAGAAAAAACTGTTTTTGAGCGACAAGAAATAAAAACTACTGTTCTGAGCTGCGGGGGGCGGGGTCCCCAAAATCACAACATCGCTCGTTATGAACTGGGGGTCCCGGACCACACTTATGACAAGATAACAACCTCAAATAAAGGTCAGGAAACGTCTAGGGCGAAATTCTCCTTTAAGTGTGTGTGTTAAATGTGTTTCTTGCTTGGCAACCATAGAAACCTGTATATGCCCTAAATAGAAGCTCCCATAGTAACAGAGACAGATATTATAATGTAAAAGGTTATTCAAAGATCGTTCAAAGGGGGGAAAGATAGAGACATGTTTAGCCCTCAGTAAAGAAGGAACCCTTTCATTCTATTGATTGGGGGGAATATTCATATCTTTCAAGTAATTCAGAAAGAAGTTCCAGGAAACATAGAATAGGTCTTTTTGACCTCTAAATTTCTTTCCTGCTTTTGCCAATTTTCTTTATTGATATAAATCAATTCAAAAGGAAAAAAAAAAAAAAAAGGGGACCTGAATGGATACCCACGCACGCGTGTGTGTGTGTGTGTGTGTGTGTGTGTGTGTGTGTGTGTGTGTGTGTGTGTGTGTGTGTGTGTGTGTGTCTGTGTGTCTGTGTCTGCGTGTGTGTGTGTGTGTGTGTGTGTCTGTGCGTGGGTGCATGCGTGTGTGTGTGTGTGTGTGTGTGTGTGTGTGTGGGTGTGTGTGTGTGTGTGTGTGTGTGTGTGTGTGTGTGTGTGTGTGTGTGTGTGTGTGTGTGTGTGTGTGTGTGTGTGTCTGTGTGTGTCTGTGTGTGGCAGACGCGTCGCTAGGTCTCTACTAGGTTGGGGGCTTAGCCCCGCAGGCAACGCGCGCACGTTTTTTTTTTTTTTTTTTCGCGGATTTGGGTACTTTTTCCCCCGTTTTTTGTTACTTTATTTCGGTTTTAGGGTTAGGTTTTTTTTTTATATTGGTGGCTTTGGATAAAACATTGGTGGCTATAGCCACCGAAGCCCCCGCCTAACGACGCCACAGGTGTGTGGGTGCGTGCATGCATGCGTGTGTGTGTGTGTATGTGTGTGTCTATACCTTGACATCTAAGTAGGCATCCAGTAGTACATTGTCTGGTTTCAGGTCCGAGTGCACAACCGGTGGCTTCTTGCTGTGAAGGAAGTTCATGGCCACGGCCACCTGGTCGGCCAGACGGAAAGCCAAGGGCCACGGTGGAGGCCCAGCCAGGGCCTTCTGGAGGGACAGCAGGGAGCCTCTCTGCATCAGCTCCATTACTATACCCTGCCTCTTGATATAGCCCAGATCAGAGACAGGGGGAATGCCCTGGTACATCCCATAGACCCTGGGCACAAACTGGTGGGCGACAGCGTCCATGTGACGAGCCTCTCGCCCCAGAGCGGTGGACAAGGTGCCAGAGCTACAGTTTAGGAGGAGAAAGACAGCAGTTACAATCAGTGGTGTAAAGTAACTAAGTACATTTACTCAAGTACTGTACTTAAGTACAGTTTTAGGTACTTTTACTTTACTGGGGTATTTTCAATTGTCTTTAGTTCTACTTCTACTCCACTACATCTCAGAGGCAAATATTGTACTGTTACTCTACTACAAGTATTTGAATACTTCAGTTACTAGTTACTTTGCAGATATAAATGATTACGTTATAAAACATACATTAACCACTTTAGCCCTATTTTATACCTAGGCTATTTGAAAATAGCAGATCTACAAACTCACAACGCGTCGCATCGCGACGCGTTGTGAGTTTGTAGATATGCTATTTTCAAACATTTTGGTACTTTTACTTTTGGTACTTTAAGTACATTTTGATGCCAATACTTTTGTACTTTTTCTCAAGTACATTTTTTATTCTGGACTTTTACTTGCAAGGGGCGGGCTCCCACCGCACTTTTATTTGACCTCTGGGGCGGAATCTGCCAATGCTTTGTCAATGCAAATGCGTGGATTCTTGGAAAAAGATCCGCAAGACCATGAATCCACACATTTGCATTGACAAAGCATTGGCAGATTCCGCCCCAGAGGTCAAATAAAAAATTGAAAGTGCAGTGGGAGCGCGCCCTAACAGAGTATTTCTATATTGCAGTATTGATAGTACTTTTTTCGCCACTGGTTAGAATCCAGGTATGTGAGGCTGACTTTGATAGGACTGAATATTGTGAAATATGTGATTGATTAGAGTGAAAGAATCAACCATGTTGCTGATAAAAGTCCTGTAATAATTGCTTTTTTTTTAATATCATATCCATCATACCCAACATGAAGCAGCTTGATGGCAACGTCAAAGCCCCAGTCCTTGTGGCTGGCCTTGTAGACACACGCAAAGCCCCCTGTGCCCAGCTCTTTCCAGTTCTCCAGACTTTCATCGCCAATCGTCTCTCTGTCCTGGGCTGCCATCTCTCACCAAAGAACGGAACCACCACAGATTCAAATCTAGAGGGCAGTAAGGTATAGGCAAATTAATATGACATCTTTCCAATACTAAAGCAACCAATTAATCACATGCACGTACAGTACTTGTCTGCTGACAATGAAGCGTTCAATGACAACGTTTCCTCTGGCGATAGGGCTGCATAGTGCTGATGCTGACGCGTCTCTGTCATTTTAGATTTCTTTGACTATTTAAAAATAGCAGATCTACAAGCTCATAGCGCGGCACTGAGTGCTGGTCGATTCTGCAAATGTCTTCTAAATACTAACAGTTTTTTAAAAAAACTTGCTATCAAACTTTTTCATGTCAAGGACCCCCAAAATGATATGATTTTGCCACGGACCCCCATCTCAAAATATGTTGTTCCAGGGACAGGCACTCGTTTTTGGGGCCCTGGGGCCTTTGCCAGGGTTTTGAGTGTGTGTGTGTGTGTGTGTGTGTGTGTGTGTGTGTGTGTGTGTGTGTGTGTGTGTGTGTGTGTGTGTGTGTGTGTGTGTGTGTGTGTGTGTGTGTGTGTGTGTGTGTGTGTGTGTGTGTGAGAGAGAGAGAGAAATAATCAGTGGTGGAAAAAGCACTATGTTTTTTTACTTAAGTAAAAGTATCAATACCGCAAAGTAGAAATACTCTGTTACAAGTAAAAGTCTGGAATTAAAAATAGTCTTGAGTAAAAGTACAAAAGTATTGGAATCACCATGTACTTAAAGTACCAACAGTAGAAATACTTATGCTTAAGTATGCTAAATGTCCCATTTCAAGTTCTTAAAATGAATGAAAATCTTTAGAAAATAGCAGATCTACAAGCTCACAATGATTCGCACCGCGACGTGTTGTGAGCTTGTAAATCTGCTATTTTCAAAGAGCCAAAGCTTAAATAGGGCTGAAGTGATTAATGTATGTTTTGTAATAATATATATATATATATATATCTTTTTTTATTAAGTTTTCAAGTAATTGTAGTGGAGTAAAAGTACAATATTTTCCTCTGAGATGTAGTGGAGTTGAATAAAAGTACTGAAAATTGTAAATACTACAGTACTACAGTAACTACACAAATCATGCAATTAATCGTGATTAAAAATTGTAATCGCTTGACAGCACTAATAAAGTAACTGAGTACATTTACTCAAGTACTGTACTTAAGTACAATTTTGAGGTATTTTATACTTTACTGGAGTATTTCCAATGTTCTGTACTTTTACTTCTACTCCACTACATTTCAGAAGCAAATAATATACTTCTACTCCACTACAATCATTTGAAAACTTTAGTTACTAGTTACTTTGTAGGTTTTGATTATTATCACAAAACATACAGTAACCACTTCAGCTCTATATACATTTCGGCCATTTTAAATAGCAGATCTACAAGCTGACGATGCGACGCACTGTGAGCTTGTAGATCTGCTATTTTTGAAGTGGCCGAAATGAGGACATTCTGCACAATGTATACTTTCTACTTTTGGTACTTTAAAGGGGCTACACCATGAATTAAAAAAAAATATATTATATATAAATAATGCCCCCTAATACGTTTTAAACAGGTTGTAAGCCTAAAAAACATCCAGATATTTTTTCTCACAATCTGACTGTCTGTCATTCCAAGCTTTTTCAGCTGCAATACCAAAACGTCCTATTGGGCAGGGGGGAGCTACTGAGCAATTCTGTCTGGCCATCATCAATGCAAAATCAGGGCAAGTGACATCATTTGCCCTGCCAATTCTGAAATGGCCTGTTCAGACACGCCCATTCAGGAAATCCATGAAATGAGCATGCAATGACTGAATGTTAAAAAAAAATAGGGTACAAGAGACACTGGGGAGCCCAAAAAATACTAAAAACCTAAAAAAAAAAAAATGAAATTCATGGTGTAGCCCCTTTAAGTACATTTTTATACAAACACTTTTGAACTTTTTACTCAAGTAAATTTTGAATTCCAGACTTTTACTTGTAACAGAGTATTTCTACAGTATTGATAAGTACTTTTCCCACCACCGCCCAAGTTACAAACCAGATCAACTCCCCCAAATCCCCTCCATATATATTCTGTTCCAAAAGGAAATCAAGGCTTACCTGTGTGCTCTGTTCTGTGTGAGAAGATGTTATTCCTCTGTTCTGTAGAAGCTGTGTGAGGAGACGAAGGAGAAGAGAGGAGAAGCTTTGAGAAATGAACTAAAGAGTGTCTCTTTATCTGGAACTGCAGTTTTTCTCCCTGACGTTTCTGGTTTGGTTTGCATAACCGGTCAGGGTGCATTCAGGTGTCCCATAGGGCTGTTAGTGACCCCCCCCCCCCGAGGGGCCAAACTAGGAGGCGGGGTGGTATCTGCCCTTGCTTGAACTTCATACAATCGATTGATTGATTGATTGATTGAATACTTTACTAGAAGCTAGCAGAGAAAAAGCACATGAACGTACAGTTCAATACAAGGTCAGCTAATAGGAATTAAAAAAAATAAACAACCTTTGCTTCGACTTAAAGGAATAGTTCACCCCAAAAATAATTATTTTCTAGCAATGACTTGCTGTGTGATGTGTGTTTGTGTCAGTGGTGGAAAGAATACTCAAATGTTTCACTTGGGTAAAAGTATCAATACTGCAATGTAGAAGTACTCCTACAAGTAAAAATCCGGAATTCTACATTGACTTGAGTAAAAGTACAAAAGCATCGCTATCAAACAAAATGTACTTAAAGTACCAAAAGTAAAAGTACTAACACGTTTGAAAATAGCCGATCTACAAGCTCACAACGTGTCGCGATGCGACGTGTTGTGAGCTTAAAGTATAAAAGTATACTTTAAGTAAAAGTATAAGTATAATATTTGCCTCTGAGATGTAGTGGAGTAGAAACTACTGAAAATTGGAAATACTCCAGTAAGTAAAAGTACCTAAAAATTGCACTCAAGTACGGTACTTGAATAAATGTACTTAGTTACTTTACACCACTGGTTTATGTGCACTATTTGAAGATTTCATAGTAGGCCACACGCTTTGATTTACACCAGTGGTTCTCAACCTGTGGTACGCGTACCACCGGTGGTACTTGAGCCCCCCCCTGGTGGTACGCGGAAGAATCTTCCCAAAAATGAAAAAAGTGGGGGGAAAATGAAAAAAAATAATAATAAATATATATATATATGAAAACATAATAAAACTATCGAAATACTACTTTGAATGGAAATAACATTACCATAATATCACTCAAATTTAATTTAAAAAAGGTTTTGTTGAACACTCATGTCAGCGTGGGAACAGCGCATTTCCTGGCTGTTACACACTGTGCGTTCGGAAATTACGCACCGGAGCACACTCAGTGCGCTCAGTGCTGTATTTTCGAACGCAGCTTTGAATGCGCCGGTACTGGTAGCCACGATCAAAACAAACACGGTGAAGGGCAGGGGTGAAAGTGGGCCGGCACGGTCCGGAACGGCGTTCCGGTAAAAGATTCGGTGGCGGAACGCTGTTCCGTTAAGAAAAAGTCAAAGGCAGCTGTGAAAATCCCATATTAAATAACCTGCCACAGACCCATGGCCATGTTCAAGAATAAAACATAATCTACTAACGTCAGATTAACATACAGGGCGTCACAACCATTCATTCATTTGTGCGTACGACGGGACACTCTCACAGATCCGTGATTTCCCCTGACTTCTTTTTTTTTTTCTCCCCCCGTTCCGCATAAACAGCTGCTTTCGCGTGAAGTTAAGTAGTTTCAACTAGGCTACCTGGGTACTTCTACTTCTAGTAGTATGATTTCAAAATAAAACGTGTGTTGAATTGTAACATTACAAGGATAGAGTTTAAAAAAACCTCTTATTCTGAAATGCACATCGTTTTGAAAGGAAACCAGATTTATTTTCTGGAGGCCACTTGACAGCTTTCTGCTCACGGAACACAGCTCCACTTGACTAACGTGCATCGTCAAAATGTAAATAATACGGACGTGGGTCATGGGACATTATGGAATATAAAGACTTTGTGGCAAAAGTTCATATTTACAACCATGATCTCTGAAACCAAGACAATTTGGGGCTATGGAACAAAAGTGTGTTTTCTTTCATCTTTTCAGAAGGTGAGTAATTCATCTTATCTAATGCTGACAGTGGTGGAAAGTAACTAAGTACATGTACTCAAATACTGTACTTGAGTATAATTTTAAGGTAATTTTACTTGACTGGAGTATTTCCAATTTGCAATATTTTTATTTCTATTCCAATACATCTCAGAGGCAAATATTATACTTTTACTCCACCTCAATTATTTGAAAACTTTAGTTACTACTAGTAACTTTGTGGATTTTAATCATTATGACAAAACATACATAAACCGCTTCAGCCCCATTTAAACTTTGGCTTTTTGAAAATGTACTTGGTATTGTACAGTATGGTCAAGTTGGACATGAGTTAATAGCGTCACAATCATTTTTAACCACTTAGCTTTGGCTATTCAAAAATAGCAGGCACAGCACCACGCTATGAGCTTGTAGATCTGCTATTTTTGGAAAAACCTTGAAAAAGTGTTGCATATCTTTGAATATTTATTTTTTTTTAAAGCGAAAATGAACTGATATCTTTGCTTCTGGGGGTCCCTGGCACAAAACATTTTCAAATGGGGGTCCACGGCCGAATGTTTATCAATTTAGGGGTCCTTGGCATGATAAAGGTTGAAAACCACTGCCCTAAATCCATCCTAAACCCGCCCAAAAAGCATCAATAACCGCTAATAACCGCCCAAAAAATCGCGCGCGCGCAAAATATCGCACGCGCGCTTCGCGCGCGCACGTTTGACGGTAATGGTACTTGGAATGACAGATAAAATCTGAGGTGGTACTTGTTGTAAAAAGGTTGAGAACCACTGATTTACACAATACTAAATGGTGCATTTATACAGCGCTTTTATCCAAAGTGCTTTACATAGATTGTGCATTACATACACCCACACCCACACCCACACACATTCATACACTGATGGTGGAGGAAACCATGCAAGGCACCAACCTGCTCATCGGGAGCAATTAGGGGTTCAGCGTCTTGCTCAGGGACACTTCCACACTAACTCTTCTGGGGGAGCCCGGGATCGAACCGGGAACCTCAAGGCTTCCATCCGGCCGCTCTACCCCTGAGCCACTGCCGCCCCAAAGATTGACGAGAAGCAGGACGGGTGTTTTTGATGAATCTAACATGTTAAAAATGGAGTTTGAAGTTATAATGGGTTTGTATAGGAAGGGGGCGTGTCTGACAAAATGAATATCAAATATCTAAATACTGAATCAAGCAACTTAAAAACGGTCTGGGGGGCTCACAAAAGCCTGAATAGATGATAAAATGACCCAACATTTTTTTGAAAGTGAAATATCTCTTTAACATTGATGCAGTGGATTCTGCCATAATATAGCAAGCTTTGGACGTGAAGAATTATTGGAGGGAGTTTCTCAAACGGGTTGTGGCAGTGATTACGTCTTTAGGAGAGAGAAAGGAGAGACTGGCATTTAGAGCAGGGGTCTTCAACGTTTTCAGGCCAAGGACCCGCTGAGAGAGAGATGAAGCAGGGACCCCCTCTATATCGTATAAAATTGTGTTTCAGATTAAACTGTTTTTGTTTACCTGGTCTGCTCTTTTTCCCCCTCTACACCTCTTTGCCAAAAATAAACGATCTACAAGCTCACAACGCCTCGCAGCGCGAGGCGTTGTGAGCTTGTAGCTCTGCTATTCTTTGGTTAAAGCTCTCCTCAGAAAAGAGATGTTAGGGTTCAAGTGGTTAAGGTAAAAAAAAATCCTATCACACAAAGATTTGGCGGACCCCCTGTAGTAACTCTGAGGACCTCCTAGGGGTCCCGGACCCCCTGTTGAAGACCCCTGATTTAGAGGAAACGACGAGCTCCTGGAAGTTTTTCGGAACGCAGACATCAAATCATGCATGAAGCTCAAATTGTCTCAATCTCAACGACAGCAACACAGAAATGAGCATTTTCAGCCTCGACTCCCACCCCCCCCCCCCCACATCCTTGGTCCCCTAAGCTCCTACACACACACACCCCTCTGTTAAAACCCTTGGTGTCACTTTTGATTCAGCCTTCAAACTGGACAAACAGGTCAGCTCGGTTGTGAAAACCAGCTTTTTTTCATCTCAGACTTTTAGCCAAGACCAAACCCTGCCTCTCTCAACGTGACCTCGAGAGGGTCATCCATGCTTTTATTTCATCCAGATTGGATTATTGTAACTCTCTATGTGTTGGCATCACTGGGACAAAGAAGCCAGACCACATCACTCCAGTCTTGGCCTCGCTCCACTGGCTCCCTGTCCCCGCTTCCCAATTGATTTTAAGATTTTAATGTTTGTTTATGAAATTCTAAATGGCCTGGCTCCCCCGTCCCTGTGGCGGCCTTCAGTGATAACTGATGTAGCCCTGTCTTTTCCCTGACTGGTGCTAATGTTTGTTTTATTTATGTTTTTATCTTTTTGTTTGTGCTTTCCCGTTGATATTATTGTCTGTTTATATTACATTGTTTGCTCTGTGCTGTGTTTTTTACCTGTACAAAGGATAAAGGATAAGGAGTACAGCACTTTAGTTGAGCTTGTCATGTTAAATGTGCTATATAAATGAACTTTGATTTGATTTGATTTGATTTGAAAAGCAAAAAGCCCAAACAATAATACAAATAAATATAAATAAAACAGAACAGGACAGTTAACTGGACATGAATGGAGCAGGCCAAATTGGATTGGATTTCTATGACCCTAATTTGACAACTTTAGTTACTAGTTACTTTGTAGATTTGAATTATTATCACAAAACATACATTAACCACTTCAGCCCTATATCAACAATAATTTCTAAACGTAACTAAGTACATTTACTCAAAATACACTTTTGAGAATGTTTTACTTTACTGGAGTATTTCCCATTTCCAATACTTTTACTTCTACTCCACTACATCTCAGAGACAAATATTGTACTTTTACTCCACTACAATTATTTGACAACTTTAGTTACTAGTTACTTTGTAGATTTTGATTATTATTACACAACATACATTAACCACTTCAGCCCTGTATACATTTCGGCCATATGAAAAAAGCCGATCTACAAGCTCACAATGCGTCACGATTCGACGCATTGTGAGTTTGTAGATCAGCTATTTTTTAAACATTTTGAACTTGTGAAATGGGACATTCTGCACAATGAGCACTTTTACTTTTGGTACTTTAAGTATATTTTGAGGCCAATACTTTTGTACTTTTAAAGTTGTCATTTTGATTACCAGACTTTTACTTGTAACAGAGTAATTCTACATTGCAGCCAATCATGACTGTACCGTATGTATATTGAGATTCCACTGTGTTTGGTAACCAGACGTGTCTCTCCTTATAACCTCTACACACTGTACGATATTTGACCCGATTTGGCTCTCGGGGATATTTTTGGGTGATCGCCGACAAAACCACCGATCTCAGTCCAGATCGGGCGTTCCTCGGCGAGGTGTTGATCGTGCAGTGTGTAACGTACTCCGAGAAGAAACACCCCGATAAATTGCGCTCGGCGAGCGGTTCCCGATAACTTTTACTTTTCTAGCATGTTGGATATTTGGGTTTTATCGGATCCGATGAGAGCCGTGCTACAGCCAATAAGAGCTCAGTACCAACCGGAAAACTATTTTATTATCAGCATGATTCACTGTTGGGTCTACCGTGGCTAGTCCTCCCGCATAGAACCGCAATATTACCGTACAGACAGTCCAGTCCTGTATTAGTTAAACATGATAAACAGATTGATAGAGCGAGCGAGCCTGCTCGACGATGGGGCTGTTTATTATTAGAAAGGAATAGGGCTTGCAGACAGAGAGAGAGAGAGAGCTGTGTGTGTGTGTGTGTGTGTGTGTGTGTGTGTGTGTGTGTGTGTGTGTGTGTGTGTGTGTGTGTGTGTGTGTGTGTGTGTGTGTGTGTGTGTGTGTGTGTGTGTGTGTGTGTGTGTGTGTGTGTGTGTGTGACGCACGTATCTCTGAACAGTATTGCCAGGTTTTGCGCGAGAAATAAGCAACCAGGTCTATGGAAACAAGCCCAACAAAAGCGACTATAGGCCGCATGAGCACTTTAAACCTAGGTACAAATAAAATAGCTGATCTACAAGCTCACAACGCGTCGCAACTATTTTCAAAGAAAAAAAGCAACATTAAGAAATAAAGCCAAATAAGCAACTACGCTTTGGAAATAAGCTAAAAAGAAACGCAACCACCAATATTTTTTACAAGCAACTCGCTTATAATAAGCGGACACGGCAACACTGCTGCTGAGCTGAACTGGCTGACTTTTGAAACGTTTGTTTCAGAGAGGGAGAGAGAGAGAGAAATACAGAGACATTGAGAATTATTTAATGTCAATCATTAGCGTCCTGTCTCGGTCTCGCAACGTTTGGAATAAAAACAAATGTAAGTATTGGGTCGGGATCACATCGTGGTGAAATATCTTGTAATCAGTGAACCCCTGTCGCCGACCAATCAATCGTGCGAGAATCACAACGATATATTTAGCCCGATTTCAAGAGAGAAACTTGTGCAATGTGAAATGCTTAACGATCTGTTCACTCGCCGACCATTTCAAATATTGTACAGTGTGTAGAGGTCCTTAAGGAGACAGAAAGCCACACCCCCCACCTGATACTCCCGGTAAGTCCTGTTCATGCTGCTTGACAAGAGAGCTTTCACCTGTAGCTATCTGAACCCATCAGTATCTGTATAGATATTCAAATCAGACCATTGTTATTCCACCAGAGTGTGTGTGTGTGTGTGTGTGTGTGTGTGTGTGTGTGTGTGTGTGTGTGTGTGTGTGTGTGTGTGTGTGTGTGTGTGTGTGTGTGTGTGTGTGTGTGTGTTAGTGAGTGAGTGTATAGTGAGTGAGTGACGAGCGAGCGAGCGTGCGTGCGTGTTTGTAGTGTGTAAAAAGCATGAATTCGATGCTTCATGGGGTGTGTAATTGATAGAAAAGTCATTTTTTGGGGGGGACTACTCCTTTAACTGATATGATTTATTATTCCCTGTTTTTCAAAGTAAGATGCTAGTTACCTTGATCACGGTAAGCAATGTAAAAATAACATTTCCCCAAATTATTTAAAGATAACCCCCAGCTGGATCAGTGGTTTGTGGGCCAGTTACAGTAGAATCCCAAGACTGGACCATGCAGGTGAGCTTGTAGATCTGCTATTTTCGCTATTTTGGAAATATACTCTCACTCACAAACACGTGTGTGTGTGTGTGTGTAAGTGAGAGTGGGGGGAACATAGAATAATATTAAAGTGTAATTATAAAGGAAGATAATAAAGCATTTGTTGTGTTCTGGACCACGATGAATGTTCTTTCATGATGTCAGAACCTCCAGAATGTGCACATATTTTATAGCAAAATGTAAGTTTTGCATTTTTAACCCATTTGGAGCGGGAACGCATCTGTGTCATTTTTACATTTCTTTGGGCTATTCAAAAATAGCAGATATACAAGCTCATAGCGCGGCACCGAGTTGCCGCACTATGAGCTTGTAGATCTGTTATTTTTTGAAAAGTCGTGAAATCTTTGAATATATATATATATATATATATATATATATATATATATATATATATATATATATATATATATATATTGTTTTAAAGCGAACATTTTTTAGCTCAAATCTTTGCTTATGGGGGTACCTGGAACAACATATTTTGAGATGGGGGTCCGGCCAAATACATATATGTTTGGGGGTCCTTGACATGAAACACTTTGAGAACCACTGATTATAGCAGTAGACTTTTTTTGTTAGGATTTAGAAGACATTTGTAGAATCCCCCAGAAGCAAAGATTTGAGTTACAAATGTTCGCTTTAAAAAATGCACATATTATCCCAAGACCGTCATTTAGGGATGAGGTGAGCGACTTTATCATTATTGGACGATTGTAACATTAAGTGATATTGAATTGGCTTTTTAATGCGTTTATTTGTACGTTTTGAGTGAGCGAGCGTTGACATGCATTCTATTAAGTGCAGTTGGTTTTATCTTTTTACTTTTTAGAAGTAGTTTCTTCCACGTTTAAAGCAGCACTATGTAACTTTTTACGAATGGTTTTCTACTGAGGAAACAGCAATGAAAGCGACCATTTACAGGCAGAAGATATGATCAATGATCATCACTCATTATCACAGGGATGAGAGGGTTAATAGTAATTGTTGATTTTAATACATGACGATGGTTCAGTTGGTGTTACAAGCATGACAGGCTAGATCAGGGGTCATCAACAGGGGGTCCGGGACCCCTAGGGGATCCTCAGAGTTACTACAGGGGGTCCGCCAAATCTTTTTGTGGTATGATTTTTTTTTTTACATTAACCACTTGAACCCTACAGCATCCCTTTTCTGAGGAGCACTTATTAGCCAAAAATAGCAGATCTACAAGCTCACAACACCTCGCAGCCATCCATGGACTGTCACTACGGACCCCCAGCTGTGGCTCAAGACTGTGACTGCGGACCGGGCCTCTCCATGGAGCACGACCGTGGATTCTTACTACATTACACTATACCACTACACTATACTGTATATCATCTTAACATTCTTATATTATACCATTATATGCTGCATACACATTATTGCTGTACTATATTATATTATCATATACTATCTTACACTATTATATTTGCTACTATTGTTACTGTTACTACTTGTATCTCTTTCTGTCTCTCCCTCTCTCTCTCTTCTTTCCCCCCCGACACGGTCGAGGCAGAAGGCCTAGAGCCTAGAGCCTAGGGTCTGCCCGACGTTTCTTCCAGTTAAGATTCTGCCTAGTAACAGGCTGAAATAATGTCCCACGGGGTTAAAATTTAACCCTTTATTACACATATCCTGCATGAAACCAAACCCCAAAATGAAAAATAAATCCCATACAATTTGAACCCAAGGAATTCAGTGGATATTATTAAGATTCAAGCACATCTTGACTCTATTTCAGGACAAAACAGCACGAAAGAAATGGAGACGAAAATGTTCACATATTTCTGCTTTTACTAAATACTTTTAATCTTAATGCTTGAAGTGTGTATTTTCAGATTCTGCCTGGTAACAGACTGAAATAATGTCCCATGGGGTTCATTTTTAACCCTATGTTACACAGATCGTACCAAAACTCAAGAATGGAAACAATAGCATATATGATAAATCTTTGGAAGAATGCAACATACAAATGAACACATTTGCCTGCAATTTGGACTCAAGAAATCATTGCAATTGGTATTATTAAGATTCAAGCATATCTTGACTCTATTTCTGGGCAAAAATAGAAAAAAACAGAGCCATAGATGTTCAGATTACATCTGTATTTCTCTGTTTTACTTGTTGTTGTTTTCTTGCCTACTATCTTCTCACATATCCTTGGAGGCTGAAATAAGGTGTGTGTGTGTGTGTGTGTGTGTGTGTGTGTGTGTGTGTGTGTGTGTGTGTGTGTGTGTGTGTGTGTGTGTGTGTGTGTGTGTGTGTGTGTGTGTGTGTGTGTGTGTGTGTGTGTGTGTGTGTGTGTGTGTGTGTGTGTGTGAGAGAGAGAGAGAGAGAGAGAGAGAGAGAGAGAGAGAGAGAGAGAGAGAGAGACATTCCCAGTAGCCTATGGCTACAGCCTACATAGCCTACATTCCCAGTAGGCTATATGAAGACTTAATTTGTGGCTCCTAGTATTTCGAAAGAGAACTTTCCAAACTATAATAAAAATGTATATTTTTACAAAATATGAAATATAAATATATATAATCTCTATATAAATAATGAATATATGTGCAAATCTTTGAATAATATGTATGTTTTTTTGTTTTGTTTTTAACTCAAATCTTTGCTTCTGGGGATTCTAATGTCTTCTAAAATCCTAACAGTTAAAACAAAAAATGTCAGTGGTTCTCAAACTGTTTTCCTGTCAAGGACCACCCAAAATGGTATGTATTTGGCCACAGACCCCCATCTCAAAATATGTTGTTCCAGGGACCCCCCAGACGCAAAGATTTGAGTTAAAAAATCTATACATTTATTCAAATATTTGCACACATTTTCCATGACTTTAAAAAATAAATAAATAAAAAATAGCAGATCTACAAGCTCATGTAGTGCGGCACTCGGTATATGAGCTTGTAGATCTGCTATTTTTTTCAATAGCCAAAGAAATCTTAAAATGACACACAGATGAGTTTGTGGTCTTAATGGATTCATAAATGACATGACCTGCCTGGTGAAACATGTTCTACAACTCTAATGAACGTGTGGTGAAGTAAGTAAGTACATTTTATTTGTACGGTGCTTCTCACAGAGAGGACTCACAAAGTGCTTTACATACAACTGAAATAAAGACACAGCACGAAACATTCAAATGATTAAAAAACAGTGTTGGAAAAAGTACTCAACTGTTTTACTTAAGTAAAAGTATCAATACTGCAATGTAGAAGTATACTCTGTTACAAGTAAAAGTCCGGAATTCAAAATTTACTTGAGTAAAAGTATAAAAGTATCAAAATGTACTTAAAGTACCAAAAGTAAAAGTACAAAAATGTTTGAAAATAGCAGATCTACAAGCTCACAGCGAGTCGCGATGCGACGACGCGTTGTGAGCTTGTAGATCGGCTATTTTCAAATAGCCTAGGTATAAAATAGGGCTAAAGTGGTTGATGTCTGTTTTTTTTAATGTAATCATTTATATCTGCAAAGCAACTAGTAACTAAAGTTTTCAAATAATTGTAGTGGAGTAAAAGTACAATATTTGCCTCTGAGATGTAGTGGAGTAGAAGTAAAAGTATAGACAATTGGAAATGCTCCAGTAAAGTAAAAGCCTCAAAAATTGTACATAAGTACAGTACTTGAGTAAATGTACTTAGTTACTATACACCACTGTTCAAAACAACAAAGACACAAACACCAAAAAGAAACGAAGCGTCTCAGACATTCCACAGATGTTTGTTTAAACAGTAAGTGGTCGTTAAAAATGTCCACAGAGGCTGCAGCACTCAAGACCTGTGGAGGGGCATTCCATACCGTTTGGTTTTTGACCTTTTTTCATCCGGCGGAGGAGCAGCTAGCTAGGGGTTAAGTGTCTTGCTCCGGGACATTTTGACACTTAAAGGGATAGTTCACCCAAAAATATTCTTTTTTTTCCTATCGATCAGTCACCCCATGGAGACTTGAATTCATGGATATGTTTTTGTTTTTGTCTCATTCCTAAGACAAAAATGTGAAGACCAGAGGACCGGTAGGCAGCGGTTCCAGTAGGAGACACTGGATTATATACATGTGTGTGTGTGTGTGTGTGTGTGTGTGTGTGTGTGTGTGTGTGTGTGTGTTTTTGTATGGATATAGTTTTATCACCACTTTTTAACAGCCTGCTCGGGGAATGCAGTTAGCTTCTGGCTAACTCTGGCTCATTTACATGGATGAGAAAACTGACATGTTGATTAATGAGCACAGTCCCTGGTAATATGCACACACACACACACACACACACACACACACACACACACACACACACACACACACACACACACACACACACACACACACACACACACACACACACACACACACACACACACACACACACAGTGTTTACCATATTAAAGACGCACTCCCCCTCCCTTTCCAAACCACACACAAACCCCACTTCTTCAGGATAACCTCTCCCAGCTGAGGTCCAGTTAAGATTTATCTCAAAGCCCTGCTTAACCTAAATGTTAATGTAGCACTTATCTTTTTCTCGCACTCTCACCTTTGACCCCCCCCCACACACACACACACACACACACACACACACACACACACACACACACACACACACACACACACACACACACACACACACACACACACACACACACACACACACACAAGTGTAATACAAGGAGTTCATGTGGAATAAAGTAACACAATGATGTGCAGCGGCTCAGTGGTGCAAAGTAACTAAGTACAATTACTCAAGTACAGCACTTAAGTAAAATGTTGACGTATTTTTACTTACTGTAACTTGCAGAGTATTTCCAATTTTCAGTACTTTTACTTCTACTCCACTACATCTCAGAGGCAAATATAGTACTTTTACTCCACTGCAATTATTTGACAACTTTACCTATTAGTTACTTTTCAGATATAAATTATTATATCTGAAAAGTATGCAGATCTACAAGCTCACGTGTTGCATAGCGATGCATTGTGAACATTTTAGAATGCATATTTCTGCTTGTCGCACACATCTTGCATTTATGCGCTCTATGCTGCATTTCCCCCTCTGTCCAATCGGGTGGGTGGAAGGCGGAGCGTCCCAAGACTCAGGAAGTGACATGGTGCTTGTGATAGAGCAACTGGTTGTAGCTGTCTACATAGGAGGGTCCTGAAAGTGAGTGACAGGTGTCACTCAGTTTATTGCCTCCGCCAGGCCGAAAGGCATTAGCCTGGTAAACCCTCCCTCCGGAAATCTCATTTCCATTTGATTTCTGGAGTGAGTCTGGCCTGATCGCCCATTCTGCAATATTGGCTCTGTACACCAAACGGACGCGCCTATCAGCGTCGTCGCACATCGTTCTGTGATTGACAGCGACAGTTGGCCAATCAGGTGGCGAGTTCGAGTGAGCCCGAATGGCACCGAGTGCAGCCTGAATGCAGCCGACAAAACACGAACGGCAGCCATCTTTTCTGTCCGCTATTTTCTTTGCTGTTTTTTGACTTCAAAAAGCTCTCAAACTTCTATTTTGAGGCACGGAATTTACTTATAAGATATCGTTTGGATAGAATTTCGTTCTTTATCTTCATATATGTGGTTAGTTAATCATGACAGAGCCTATTTAAAAATAAAAATTCAGAGAACCGGCCGGGGCGGGCAGTGACACACATGTATCCGAATAAGTAACCTATTTTGGGCATGGCCGTCTCAAAAGTCCTGTTGCGTCACATTAGTCTGGTGAACTGCTGATTGGCTGAAGGGGAAAAACGATCATTGGCTGAAGGGGTTGTCAGTCAACGGTATTACTCCCGCCCAACTCCAGCCCACAGCCAATATTGCAGAATGGGCGATCAGGCCAGACTCACTCCTGAAATCAAATGGAAATGAGATTTCCGGAGGGAGGGTTTACCAGGCTAGAAAGGCATGGTGAGAGAGTATGTTTTACCCCCTGTCTGTCTGTCCGTCCGTCCGTCCGTCCGTGTGTCTGTCCGTCCGTGTGTCCTGTACGTCCGTTAGCAGCTAATCTCCGGCACTTTTTTTCAGATTGGCCTGTTGTAGCGCCACCAGGAGGCCGATTTGTGCAAAACACATTTACTACTCCTACAGATTTTGTCCAAACATCACACAAATTGGTACACAGTATCTCTATAGTCATGTGATCAACACGGATTTATCAGATTTCCCATATTCCATCCTGATTGCCTAAGATGGGCTTCCAAAGTTTGCAGGATTGGTCCGTTTTCAACAAAATGCCTCAAATCATGATAGCTTGCGATTTCCGTGAAATTTCACATGCACATTTCTATGAGGCCGAGGAAGAAATGCCATCCTTTTCACATTGGCCTGTTATAGCGCCACCAGCAAGTCTAATTTTGCAAAACATATTTTTGGAACAAAATGCCTCAAATCATGAATGCAGTGTCTGATTGCAGTGAAAAGCACGTGAACAAATGGCACCCTTTTCACATTGGCCTATTATAGCGCCACCAGGAGGCCACAATAACGTACCTGACCTGGCGGACACCTGTGCTCCGAGGAGCACTTTTTCTAGTTTAGAATGTGCTGGCTGCTAAAAACTGTGGCCGCGTACAACCTGAGTTTAACACCGGACGACCATGTTTTGGTGGGACGGCGCCCTAACAGACTATTTTTATAATACGGTATTGCTACTTTTACTTGAGGTAAAATATCTGAGTATTTCTCCACCACTGATGCACCGTGTGCCGTTCCCACAGTATGGACACAGTGCTGATTGGCTGCCCGTCTGGTGCCCATCCATTGGAGGGGCAGACAATTCTTTTCCGATATATTGAGTACAAAGGACCCCAATGGAAACAAGCCATAGTGCTTTCTTGGGTTTTTAAATCCTCTAAACAGACTTTGTATTGAAATGTACTTTCCTGTGCTTTCTTTTTTTCCACAAAGTGCTAAAGTATTCAATCAATCAATGTATCTATTGTTGATTGATGCCCCCGTCTTTCAGCTGCTGGGCGAGGCAAGAGCTCCATTGGCTGGGCCAAGATTGAATACTTTATTAACAGTTTGCCAATAGAACAGTGGTACAATTATACAATGTGCTAAAAGATAACTCAAAAAGCCTTATAGGGGCGGGAGGCATGCGTTAATCCGACAGACCTTTTCTCCGACTATGTGGCATCCGCGTGCGGTTAGGGTTAGGGTGCGGGTTTGGTTCGGGTTTACTGTTTAATGTCGGAGCACTGCGCTGTCGGAGGAATGCGCTGTCGGACTAACGTATTGCACCCATAGGGGCTTGTTGTTTTTCCATTATTAGTCCAGTAATAATGTCACATGACCTCCCACTAATTGCAACAAAAACAAACTCAACTGATTTTGTGTCCTAAATATGTCCTGAATGAGAGGAAAAAAGTTGCAAGGAATTGCATGTAGGGAAATTATTTTAATTCAAAATGGCCACCATCGACACTATTATTACATATACAATTATATATCTTGAAAACCGAACACTGTATGAAGTCGACATTTGTCAGGTGTGTTGCTGGGGACCCAGGGAAACGCAGTATCATGTTTGAACTTGTTTGGATGAGCGGATCTTTAGAAAGCTGCAATTAAGTGGCCCAGGCAGGCATATCAAGTATAGGAATTCTATGGATAATAAGGGGTTAACCTAGGACAAATTGCAACAGAAATTCGTTAAAAAAATGTGTTTCATAAATATGTTAGTTATCAAAAAAAAAGTCCTAAGAAATCCCAGAGGTGGAACATAATTGAAAAATGCTTAAATAGGTGATGTGCTGATGTTGTGAACATCAATTATATATCTGCAGGCCATCAATTATATAGTGCTTGTTAAAAAAAAAAAGAAGAAAAAAATCGCATTCACAACGCGATGCGAAGCGTTGTGAGCTTATAGATCAGCTATTTTCGAAACGATCTTTAAATCAAATATTTGAATGATAGCATGATAGCGAAAATGACGTCTAAGACCCTACCTTCTTTTATATGCCTTGGTAAAGGTGGCTGCATGCAACCATTTTAGGTGATCATGTAAGTGTCAGTTAGTCATGCAAGTCTTGTTCTCTAGTGTTGTGATTGTTCATTGTTTGACCTTAGCTATAATAGTAAAGGCTAAGGTTTCCCACACAAAGAAGGCCAGTTAGAAATAAAAGGGCTTAAATAATGATGTAAAAACCTCTGGTCAAAATGCTAGCTGTTAGAGAGCCTGTGGGCAACTGCCTCAAATTTACCTCTATTTTGCCCTTCTCTAGGCCAATGGTTCTCAAACATTTTCAGGACCCCCAAATTGATATTTATTTCGCCGTAAACCCCCATCTGAAAAGATATTGTGCCAGGAACCCTCATAAGAGAAGACTTATGAGGGTAAAAATTATGTTTTGTGGAAGCAGCCATGTCAATGAATATTACAATAAAGAACACTGTACCTTCTAGATCACTGTCTTCCAAACTCTGTTAGTCAAGTTCCAGAGGAACAAGATGAAACGTGAAACGTATGTATGTACGTATATATGTGTGTGTGTGTGTGTGTGTGTGTGTGTGTGTGTGTGTGTGTGTGTGTGTGTTTGACCACAGCCTAGAAGAAGCCTTTATAACTAAGGTGCTCAAATATGAACTGCTAGAGCAGACCATGTCGCAATTGGGCTACAATTGTAAACTTTTAGTTTTCATATTTGGCAGCCTGGGCCATGTTCATAAGCTAGTTGTTAGAGGCTTTCAGATGGCTGGTCTCTCAAAGAGAAGAGCCAAACAGCTAGCAAAATATTGCTCAGTGTCAGCTATCATTGGCAGTCGTGCTATTTGGAGACGGCGCTGCTATCTGTACCCTTAAGCTGTATACTGCCTGTTGGGCCCTATGTGTGTGTGTATAACTGTATAACTGTAACTGTGATTGCCTTTTTTCGGCACTAGTAACCCACAGTGTCAAATTGCACTACCAGTATTTGTGTCCTTTAGACCTTGTATTTATGTGGACATAAAAAAAGAATTCAAATGTGTGTGTGTGTGTGTGTGTGTGTGTGTGTGTGTGTGTGTGTGTGTGTGTGTGTGTGTGTGTGTGTGTGTGTGTGTGTGTGTGTGTGTGTGTGTGTGTGTGTATGTATACTAGTATTTATGTGAATCTAATTGTCCTCAAATTTAATATAAACAATGAACATAGTTATATATATGAAGCTACGC
Source organism: Gymnoscopelus microlampas (assembly GCF_963454915.1). Classification (NCBI taxonomy): domain Eukaryota; kingdom Metazoa; phylum Chordata; class Actinopteri; order Myctophiformes; family Myctophidae; genus Gymnoscopelus; species Gymnoscopelus microlampas. The sequence continues at coordinate 2,514,804 of NC_139960.1, forward strand.
TAAAGATGTTTCTCTTCGTTCTGTTTTTTTTGTAAGAGGACTTGTAGCATCGTTGACACTTGGCTTTCTTTTGTTTGTTTTATTTTTTACCCTTTTGTTTCCTTTTCTTTTTTGACAAGTAATTTAATTTGAATATTAAAAAGGTGGGCATAATAAGCTTCGGCTTTCGCCCAAACCTTTTCGGTCAAATGATCTTGTTGAAAGTATTTTGTATGCTCAACTGTTTGTTTTTCTAAACCATGACCGAAACAAATACAACTAACTAACTAACTAACTAACTAACTAACTAACTAACTATGCATGAGAATTAACATTCTCATGCCAAGAGAATTGTCCCCTTCCAACTAGAGATGCACCGATGCAGTTTTTTTTCAATTTCGATCCGATCCGATATATTAATTTGGATATTTCCCGATACTTTCCCGATACCCGATATTTACAGTAAATACTAAATATGATAAAAATGTATTATCTTTCAATTAAAGCCATTTATTAATTGTAGGATAGGCTTCAGTTCAAATAACAGAGTGCGGTGAGTGCAACTGAGTGCAAAATGCAATGGCATTGGCAACTCTTTTAAATACGTTGTATACTTTAAATACAAAACTATCAATCAAGTGCCTTACAGTGCAAATACATACAACTGGCAAATACAAAAGTGGCAACAAGGAAACCACATCAGTGACTTGTTTTAACAAGTGTCTGGCAGTGCAAACTGCAAATACTTGACTGGCAAATACAAAAGTGGCAACTCCTTCATTTGTTTTACAGAATATTTTAAAGTGCAATCAGTAGAAAAACAAATAGACTATGATCTATCACCAAAATAAAATACCTACAAATACTAAAATAAAACAATGTGCATAGCTGCTTCTTAAAATTGTATTAAACACAGAATAAATAAAATACTGTAGGTCTGTTTTAATGCAGCAGCGACCACTGTAAACAAGGAGACCACGTCTCTCATTGTGTAGTTTCACTACTGACATCTGGTCCTCTGACGTTTAGCCCAATGTCACTAATCAGTCTCTCACTGTACATTGGGTGAGTGCGGAGAATTATGCTTTTAACAGCGCGGTGCTGCAGGTGAAACCCACAATGAAGGAGATGCTGGATATAACTGGAAGATCCCGCTGGCTAAAGTACATGTGGTTTTGAGAGACAACGCAAGTAACATGAAAAAGGCGATGGATGAGGTGCCGGTTGATAGTTTGGGCTGCTTGGCACACACACTGCAGCTTGTTGTTCACAAGGGGCTTCTCTCCCAGCGCAGTGTACATGATGCCCGCCCCTCGCTAACGCAAGGAGAAGAGTGACTCATTTCAGACATTCTCAAGTTGCACAGTCAGTCCCGCATTTGGATCATCGGGCACTCCAATGGTTACATAAGATGAAGGATGCAAATATGCGAATTGCTGGATGGTACCTTTCTTCGCAACCCTACAACTTTACTGTCAAGTACCGGCCAGGGAAGTCCAACCAGGTAGCTGACTGGTTGTCCCGAAGGTCCGAATGTTGAGGTACTGTGCTTCTGCGGGGAGAGGGGGAAGGTAATGTAACGGAGGTCCTCTTAATCTCCGTTACGTTACAGGACTTTGAGATATGTTCATGTATATGTCAGGACACACACAGTTATACATGGTATATATTGCACATGACAAATAAACAGGAGACAAGTAATGGATTATAATTATAGTCTTTATTATCTGTTTGCATGTATGTGTGTTCCAGACATCAGGGGTGGGGGAGAGGTCACCTGTGAAAGACAAACAGCAGAGTTAGAATGGTTATGCTATGGGCTCTAAGAATATAAATGTTATTGCTATGTTTCTCACAACTTACCGGTCCTTTCCTGTCTCCTACTCCCAGGGTGCAGGATTAAAAGAGTTCCCGGGGAAACAACAGCTGCTTTTATAGTTCCGGGAGGGTTCCATCAAATTGTGCCAGGGGTGGGGAAAATGTTATATAGTTATGTTTGTGGGTTATTGTGGGGTTTGGGGATGGTAGTTAATTTAGATCAGTTAAGTGATGTCATATTGTGGTTTTCATAGTAGGTATATTGCTGGGTTTGGTATGCGGGGGGGGGGGGGGGGGGGGGCAGTCTGTAAGTAGGGCTGGTCAGAGCCCAGAGCACATGATTTTATTGTTATGATGTATATTATGGACACTGTAACTTTTTTTGGAATAAAGGCCCACCAAGTGGCATTTAATATATTTCCTGCCTCTGCCTCCTCACTTCGGGGTCATGACCGCTGGGTCATTCTAACAAATGGTATATATATATATATATATATATATATATATATATATACACACACACACACACACACACACACACACACACACACACACACACACACACACACACACATATAATTATTTGGACGTATAAAGTTTCCACTCCATGGTGACAATATACAAGGGGTCTATGACATTGTATAGCCTACTGTATGCCATCTGTGTATTTATCTATTATGAAGATGGCGCTGACTGACGTGAACTTACACTGTGCTGATTTAAATGAAGTTAAATCCTTGTCTTGCTCACACGACGACACCTCTGTGCAATGCAATGCATCGTCTGCATTTCTCTGCCTCTCTCCACCCAGTCTCCGTCTCCCCCCCCCCCCCCCCCCCCCCCCCCCTAAACATGTATAAATGTATAGATTACAGCCCACCACTTCTTCACATCAACATTGGAGGGTTAAAGGAAGTTATATTATAAAGTTTAAAACATGTATAAATGTATAGATTACAGCCCATTCTTCACATCAACATTGGAGGGTTAAAGGAAGTTATATTTTAAAGTTTAAAACATGTATAAATGTATAGATTTACAGCCCATCACTTCTTCACATCAACATTGGCAACACGTGTCCTGAAGTGAGCGACATTGACCACCAGGGAGCAGCAAAACCCCAATTGTCTGAGAATAATGTACTGTATGTTCTATTGCTGTTGCCCACTCTGCTGATCACTTTGAGAGTAGTGGTTCTCAAAGTGTGGTCCAGGGACCACCAGGGTTCCTCGAGGGGATTCCAAATGGACCCTTACAGGTCTGTAACTCTGAGAGTCACGTAGGGCTGCCAACTTTCAGGAAAATCTAGGAGTGAGACTCATCAAGGACGCACACATGAACGCAATTCTTAAAATGTAAAATGCTCTATTTAGCTGTCTTAGGGTCTTCTTTCATTTGTATCAGTCATTGCCATCAAACAATATATGTGAAGAGGGTAAATTGCGTGACTCTCACTCTCAAAGGGTGAGACTTGGCAGCTCTTACAGGTCTATAAATCTGAGAGTGTTGGAACCAAATGCATTTCCCCAATCATCGATGGGGAGTCCAAGCTAGTAGAAATTGCAAGCAAACCCATGACAAATTTCACTCACTTCTTTAAACCTGTAAACCTGTTATGAGGCCAAAGTGAATTCTGATTCTGTCAAACGTTCATTTCGAGGTTTCGCTATTGATCAAGTTCTTCTGTGGAATTGTAGGTTTAGATAAGAAAATGTTACTTTTCTGTGAATAAAACATTTTTTTAAGATAAAAACAAGTGTGTTCGTTGGACATTACAATGATATGCCGTCATGCCACCCTTTTTCGCTTTTGAAAATGTATTGAATTCTGGGTTATATCAGCAGTGCACACATAGTGGGGAGTGTTTACTAATAAATGACAATGTTTCAGTGTTTTTTTTCTTTTTATATAGTGTGTGAATGGGTTTAATTATTGAACTGCCAAACATTTCTTTACTTTCTTTTCAATACCCAGTGCAACATGTTGTGCAGATAAATCTGCATACTATACTGTTAGCAGGTATATCTCAGATATACTGTATGTCCATATTTAGTATCTCTACTTAGCTGTTACTTTCCCATAGTGTATTTGTGTTGAAGATCAGTGAAATTAGTCACTATTCTCCTTGCGTTAGCGAGGGGCGGGCATCATGTACACTGCGTGTACACACACACACACACACACACACACACACACACACACACACACACACACACACACACACACACACACACACACACACACACACACACACACACACACACACACACACACACACACACACACACACACACACACACACAAGAGGCTGGTATGCATACCAACTGTAGCCCCCCTGATACAACAGTAACCAAAGTATACATTATTTAACACAATATAAAATACTCAGTCATGCTCAACAAGTACAGCTTTACATAAACATACATATAAATATAATGATATATTCCTGCAAGTGATGAGCTGTCACTGGATAGAGATTCAAATTACACTTTGATTACAGAAGGCACTTCAAGTTTCATAGCATGCTGTGTAAAGACGGTTGGCCCACAAGCCCTATGGTCACAGGTTCAAAGCCCACAGAAGGTGTTTTCTTTCTGTCTTTCTTTCTTTCTTTCTTTCTTTCTTTTTAGCGGCGCGAGCGGATCCTGCTCTATACCTGACTTTGTCCGTGTTCACCGTCAACGTTCTGATTGGTCAGACCCATCAACAAAGTGATTGGTCAAGCTTCACGTGACACATGGCTATAAACATTATAAACACATATCGATGACAAAATGTATCAAAGGCGCCGCTACCTTCACACAGGGTGTGATTTTTCCAATGCATGTGGCAAATGGTTGTTTTTGGTTACTATGAGATTAGGTCAAGGCATAGTTTTTGAGAGGTTAAGGTTGGGAGGGAGGTTAAGATTAGATAATGATAAAGCATCATCAAACCACTGCTTTAAGTGATAAAAAGCAGCATACATCCGTGCAGGAAGATCCCTGATGTAGGCTTGGAAAACTTGTTTCAGATATAGCACCACTAGGAGGCTGAACACATTTTTTATATTACTCCTACAGATTTTGTCCAAACATCACGCAAATTGGTACAGTATCTCTATAGCCATTAAACCAAACAGGTATGTCGGATTTTTCATATTCCATCCTGTTTTGCTAAGATTGGCTTCCAAAGTTTGCAGGAGTGGTTCTTTTTGAACAAAATGCCTCAAATCATGATCACAGCTTGCATTTACCTTAAATCTATATAAACGTGTGAAAAACATTTTTTTCATTTAATTACTTCTGTAATATGTGATGACTTTACAAGGAAGCTTTCCACAGTTTTAAGGTCCCTCCTGTTTAGTTGCAGCAATGAGACTTAATCGTTTGACTGTACCGAAAACTCTATCCACGTTTCTTGCATTCGTAGGGTTTCTCTCCAGTGTGAATTCTCTGATGTACGCTATGTTTTTCTAGCCTGATTATCAGACTGAAGCTGTGTGGGGTTTCAGTTTGAAATTGGCCCCAGTCTCGGGGATTACAAGGGGGAGGGGATTAGAAATTCCCTAAACCAATCCTAAGGGATCCCCACGCCCACCTCCGCCTCTCATTGGACAACGCATTTTGTACCGGAGAAGTCTTAGGTTCACATTTACAACTCCAGACCAAGAGGCAGTCCACTCAGAGAGTGGGCGGGGTCTATGGTATAGAACCAGGCTAATGTTTTTCCACACTTGGTACAGTGGAAGGATTGCACTCTTGTATGGGCATCCATGACGGTTTAGTAACTAAAACTCCTCCCACACTTTCCACTACGCATGCGCCGATGTTTCCCTTCTGTGAAGTATCTGGTGACTTTTACTGAACCTTTCCCCACACTGGTCACAGTTGTAGGGTTTTTCTCCTGTATGAGTTTTATGATGTATTTTGAGTCTCTGGCTTGTGAAGATGTTTTTCCCACACGGGTCACAGTAGGTAGTCGGACAGGAATGGCATCGGGATGGAGAGAGAAACATTCAGTAAGGTAAGTAAACAGAGTTTGAGAAAAAATGCGGATATAAAGTACAAAATATGGTGTTTTGAATGTAATGACGACACAAACTGGATACAAGACACTAATTATACTCTGAGAGCTGTGTTGGAGTTTATAAACAGACTTTTGACATAGTTTTGCTATTGTTAATATATGGACCCCGTCCCCTATCTCTTTCAACTTGCATTAAAGCAATGCTACAAAGAGAAATGTGTGTGTCGGGGAGGTGGTGGGTGACCTAAAAAGTATGCATGAGTGAGAAGGGAAGAGGAGCAGTCCTTTATAGAACGAGACCGAATGAGGTGATTGAGTTGATAGGTGAGGAATGTAAGGAATGACAGCTTGCTCAGTCTCTCAGTTGAACTGTCATTTTAAAACTCTTAACCTATATTAAGATTGGCTAATGGGAGGGCCGGCTGAACCTCTATAAGTTTCATATAATTGGTCCTTTATGCTCATTATAAGATGGCTCAATTTCCGTCTACGTTCACTCTGTATCTCACTGGTGGGCTTTGGACAGTTCATAAAACTTACCTACCAATGACATCATCGATGGGGATTCCCAAGCGAATAGAAACTACAGGCTTTCTCTTCCTGAAAGTTAGCATGCTGAAATAGAAGTCGATGTTCTTGCATTAATTAAAAAAATACAATAAAAAGTTAAACTAGAAAATGTGCTCCTCGGAGCACAGGTCTCCGCCAGTACTGTTCCTGATTAATCCTGTCTTACCTCACTTCAAAAGATATAAATGATCTTTTGAAGTGACATAATAGCCAATCAAAGCACACCCTTTCAACATATTGTCACGTGTCACGTGAAGCTTGACCAATGTTAGCTTGGTGGACACACGGAAGGACGAGAACGAAAACATAGTCTCCTGGCGGAGACAAAAAAGGCCTACCGATGATGTCACTGGTAGTCAGGTTTCCGAACTGTCCACAGCCCTCCTCTGAGACGGAGTGAGTAGACAGAAATGGTGCCATCTTATAATGAGCATTAGTGAGTACCAATTATTATGAGAGTGCTCCTTTAAGTTCCAAGGCCTCAATGTCCCAGACTATTTATATGCAATACTGTACTAAGAGAACACATATTTATCATATTATCTCGGAGCAATAATGGGACTCTAAGACGGATTCTTCTCTTTCTTGATTATCCCCGCCACGCCTTGGGCACAAGTGGGCCGTCAGGGACTATAAGTGCCACATTTCCATTTGTCATGTTGTGAAAATTATTTTACTTTTCTGAACTTTTGTTTTATACCGGAAGACAATTGAGGTTGGATTGGGTTGAAACCGTGCCCAAACATGGAGATGTCGTACGTCATAGTACTGACGTCATAGTAGACAGCGTCATAGACTGGCCTCACTTTCTTGCGGAGGTATGCGCTCTGCTCCGGCCCCGTCTGCGTTGTGCCTCTTGATAAGCTCCTCCACGTCCGTCTGCTTCAGCACCTTGATCTTTGTCTTGCCGTCTTCCCGCGTCAGGGTGGCGATCTCCACTTTGTCCGCCGAGAGCTTGCTGGCGTCCATGGTCCTGTTGAGGACTTTGACGGCCAGGGCCAATGCTGCGGCCAGTGTCGTCTCTCCTTCGTTGAACTCCTGCTTCAGCATGGACACTGCGGCGGCGCTGTTGCTGCCGATGCAAGTGGCCTTCCAGCCTCCATAGTTGCCACTGGGGTCGCTCTGGTACAGCTGGAATCCGTAGTGTTTGTCCCAGCCCATGTAGAGCAGGGACACGCCGAACGGTCTCTTGCCTCCAAACTGTGTGTAGGTCTGTTTGATGTCGCACAGGTGTGTCACCAGCTGCTCGCAGGGAATAGGCTCCCCGTACTGCAACACGTATCTCTGTGCAATTAGTCGCAGCTCATTTGTGAGAACATTAGCGTCTGATGTAATTCCAGCAACACTGCAAGCCATGTCCTCGTTAAGCTTGTAAATCTTCTCAGAGAAGATAACGTCATCAAGCAGTTTGTGGACGTTGCGTCTCTCTGCGGCTAACACAACGCCATCCTTCGCCAGAATCCCCAGACATGTTCCAGCATGGCCAATTGCTTCCATGGCGTATTCCACCTGGTATAAGCGTCCTTCAGGGGAGAAAATGGTTGTTCTGGAATCATATCTGCGAGACATTTTCACTTTAGTGTAGACTCAAACTGTGGAGAAAAACCTCTTTCACTATGATGCTGGTGAAACTGTAAGTTCAGATATTGATATAGACTCAAACCGTGGAGAAATCCTCTTTCAGTTTGATGCTGGTGAAACTGTAAGTTCATATATTGATTTCTCACTACATGTGCAACTCCACTAATAGGACCGTAGCACTGACACGATTATTTATATCCCCAAACTCTCCCAAGATGATGTGTCACATCTGTGTGCTGATTGGTCAGAGTATTTACTCACACATCTCAGTTGCTATGGTAGCAGGAATGCACACATTTCCTAAGATCTGGCATCAAGTTGGTCTACTGTTTACATCAGTGTCTGTCTGTCTGTCTGTCTGTCTGTCTGTCTGTCTGTCTGTCTGTCTGTCTGTCTGCCTGTCTGTCTGTCTGTCTGTCTGCCTGCCTGCCTGCCTGCCTGCCTGCCTGCATGTCTGTCTGCCTCCATGTATGTATGTATGTATGTATGTATGTATGTATGTATGTGCATGCATGCGCTTCCCGAGTTTACCATGATGAGCTGATGCAAGTTTTTTTTTTTTAGGAAGTAGATTTGAGTGGATTTGGAGGACCAATAATATTTGATATTTATGTATTATTTTCATATATAGCGATTTAATTCTGATGATTGGTGAATGATAGACACCAAGTACAGTATGTGAGCTGTCTGAATCTGTGATTAAGTCATTATTGGCCGACATTGGACAACCACCAGCTGCAAGTTAGTCTGGTATCCCTCTAAAGATTCCAAGTGGATAAAGGATTCCCCCAGGGGTCCCCCAGGGGTCAATCATGGGTCCCATCCATATTTCATTATACATGCTCCCCCTGGGTTCCATTATGAGAATTATGTATACATATACATATATTCACTGAGTGCCGCGCTACGAGCTTGTAGGTCTGCTAATGTTTGAAAAATCGTGAACATTTGTTGCAAATCTTTTAATATATGTATATGTATATATATATATATATATATATATATATATATATATATATATATATATATATATATATATATATATATATATATATATATATATATATGTATATGTGTATAATCTTTATTATTATTTTTTTCTTTAAGCAAACATTTGTAACTAAAATCTTTGCATCTGGGGATTCTACATGTAGTACCCTGCATAATTTTGGTTACATTTGTGTACACTGTATAATGTTGTTTACATTTTGAGAACCCTGCTACAGATGCTACAGATACCCGTTTAGCCTGTAAGGAAAAACGGGAGAGTTGTGTGTTCCAGTCAGATGTCTAGCACAACCAGTTGCTGACAGTGTAACCTAGCTAATGCTAAGCTAAAGCATAAACAAACACAAGTTGAGCTGTCCACTAACACTTGTGACTGCAGGAGGAGAAGTGAATGGAGGATATTTCTTTTTGCACCAAGTTTTGAGTGAGTATGAATACTACAGTATAATTGATTAAAAAAAAAGACAACATTGTTGTAAAGAATAGAAAGTTAATTAGTGTGTGGGTTTTCCTTTTGGATATAGTGTCCTTCAGACCAGCTGTAGCTATAGAAGTGCTCAGAGCTTGCCACTGCATACTGAGGGTCCACGTGCACACAGAGTGGTGCATTTGGGTCTGCCGACAGCACAGCCACTACTCACTCACCTGGAACTTGGAGTGTGGACACTGCAGCTCCTGCACAGGTTTTTCTAGGGAACTGTGAGTACAGACCATATTCTACCTAACTGTGAGGATTCTTCCTATGAGCTCCAACAGCGTGCCAACGATACTGGTACCATAAACTGAGTCAAACAAACCCAGGGGTATTTTCTTTATTTGTTTTGGGGGAATTATTGTATTTTATTTTGTTTTATTTTATCAGGGTCAGAAGTATTTTGAGGCAGGGTCAGTTCACATGTTGTGAAATAAATACTGGTGAATATATAAAATAATAGTATAGCTACAATAAGCTAACCGGGCCTCTTTGCACCTGAACCCAGTTATATGCAACATTCAACTAGCCACAGTAGACACATCCTGATATTGTATTTTGTTGCCATTACCAATTGAGAAATTGAGTGAGTGGGCTACATACAAAATAATGTCTTCTAAATCCTAAGGACCACCAAAATGATATGTATTTGGCAACGGACCCCCCATCTCAAAATATTTTGTTATTATTTCATGTCATCATTCAAGTAGAACTATCAGAAGGTATAACCCAGGTCAAATAATGTGCCACTCGCATGGTATAATGATATATGAATAGCTGTCCACTTCCTTGTTTTGGTACGGTGAGCCTTCACATTGCACAGAGTACACATGATTTGTATGCCAGACAACCTCTTCCAGACACACCTGTTCCATTCCGAATGGATCACCGTTCCATTCCCAGGAACGGCAGTTTTTACACTAATCACAGCATCTGGCATGTGGACCCGGGTCCGGGCCCGAGTTATTGTCGTATTCCAAAGCCAATAATTTGATGACCGGCAGAGTCTCCGGTTTGTTTGTTTGTTTGTTTATTAAGGATCCCCATTAGTCTACACCTTAGTGGAGACTATTCTTCCTGGGGTCCAGGCAAAATCATCACAATACAAATCATAAAATGCAGTACAACATAATCAATGGTAGTGAACAAAAACACAAACTTAGTGTTTTTGTTCCTTTCTGATTATTGCTTCCTTAAGTTTCTTTTCGAAACCAAATGTATTTCTTGTTAGAGTCAAATATGGGGGGAGCACATTCCAGTATGCCATGGCTCTGTACATTACTGTTTTTTAAGTGCATTGATTCTGGGCAGAGGTAAAGTAAAGTGACCACTTGATGCCTGTCTAGTATTATAACCATGTCTTTCATCTGCAGGTAATAGCTGTAAAAACAAACTAAAGGGTTTCTGTGAGGAATACACATTCTTTAAAAACAGAATAAGGCTGCATGCCAGTCTTTCATCCACCCTCCTCCATGACAGCCTGACATGCATAGCATCCACACTACTCCTAACAGAGCAGTGAAGTGCTAGTCTTGCCGCTCTGTTCTGAGCAAGCTGAAGTTTACCAAGTTCTTGCTTCGATGCACTAGACCAGATAACAGGACAGTAGTCCAGATTTCACAGAACTAGATATTGTATGACTAGTCTGATTGTTGTGTTAGTTAGCAGATGAGCACTCCTTCTAATGGTATAGATGGCATTACTCATTCTCCACTGTATTATTAATCTGGGTGGACTATGACATTGTTTTCTCAATAGTGACACCCAACAGTTTGACTTATTTAACCTGCTCAATAGTAGCACCCTGCACAGATAAGCTTAATTTCTGATCTGTCCTGAGAGCATATTTAGAGCCTATTACCATGCATTTAGTTTTTAAGACATTCAACTTCAGCTTATTTTCCATGATCCATTCAGACACTAGATTTAACTCTAACTGAAGCACCTTATTAACGTGTTCAATGCTCTCTGACGATACGTACATAATCGTGTCATCCGATAAATCCCCATTCCTGCATTTTGTATTATGGCATATCATTTACAAAAATAGAATAGAGAAGGGGGCCAAGGCAGCTTCCCTGAGGAATTCCACACTGAAGTGTCTCAATATTTGAAAGGGAGCTCAGTGTGAACTAGTTTTGAGTGAACTACTCCTTTAACTTGCTTTTTAGAGGATCAGACCACAGACGGGACTTATTGTCTGTTAGTCTCGCCATGCGACCTTATATAGCACTTTTATCCAAAGCGCTTTACATAGATTGTGCATTACATTCACCCATTCACACACTGATGGTGGAGGAAACCATGCAAGGCACCAACCTGCTCATCGGGAGCAATTAGGGGTTCAGTGTCTTGCTCAAGGACACTTCGACACCAACTCTGGGGGAGCCTGGGATCGAACTCATTCGGCCACTCTACCCCTGAGTCACTGCCAAATTGTTGAATGGCCTCTAGAACCTGCAAAACTGCTTTCAGCGACTCTATTTTTGTCTCCGCCAGGAGACTATGTTTTCACTTTCCGTCCCCCCCCCCTCGGCCAAGCTATGGTCAAGCCTCACGTGACACCAGTGTTGTGTTCTAGTTTTTTCTTGAAGGTATACTATGATTATTCCCTGCCTCCCACACGCACGGCATGCGTCTATAATTAATTAAATGTAAAAAATGTGCACGCGCGCGCGCGTGTGTGGTCCACAAAAATATTTAATGTGAAAATTTTCCGCACGCTTCGCGCGCGTTTGTGCCACACACGCAATATTCTTTGTACTGATTTTTCTTTTGTACTGATTTTTCTTACTGATGTCTGATCACCTGAGCTCAACCACTTCCAAGCTTAGATGCATTTTCAATGCAACTAACTCGGCCAGGCCCACTCGGGCCCAGTTTCACAGTAACACTGAGTAGCCTACACTTACAATATGCTTTGTACTGATATTCTACTGTTTGTAATGTTAATCACCCTGTAACTCAACCACTTTTTTTTTTGCATTTAAAAATACATTGCCATAGAAGTGCAAGGATTGTTATAAATAAATGATGGTTAGGCTTATCAGATATAATAGCAGTGTTAACCGCGAGCCTTCCTGTATCTATTACATAATTAACTTGGCATTGAAGACACAAACTGTATTGACAAAACTGTGTTTTGCTGTGCTATACGCGCAATTTGAATACTAATGAAGTACTCAATTCAGTGACCTATTCAATGAAGTGAATGGCAGGTCGTTGAAATGTGTGAATTCCTTCGCCAGTAGCCATTAATTATCACCTCAAGAACAATAGCCACACACATGATAAGCCATCACCTCAGAGTTAGACTAGTCAGATGGTCAGACCACACTTTTGCTGTTTGTATTGCTGCTCCCCCCAGCCCAGCCAGCAGCCACTCCTGGGTGCAGCGTATCAGATGCGTATCAACGTATCAGATACGCTGTTTTGAACAGTTTTTGAAGGTATACGGTGGCGACGGAAAAAAATCTCAAGGTATACGCCGTACACAGCATCTGACGGTAGAACACACCACTGCGTGACACGTGACAATACGTTGAAAGAGTGAGCTCGGATTGGCTAGTGAGACGCATGACGTATAGCGGCCTATAAATAGATGTGTCACTTTGAAAGAGTCTTGGTCTCTTTCAAAGTGAGGTAAGACAGGAATAATCACGAAATGGCTGAGAAATGGCGGAGCAATACATTATGTAGACACACTGGTGTCATCACAATACGTAAGTTGATGACAGTTGATAGCACGGTTCTGCTGGCGGAGACTTGTGCTCCGAGGAGCACATTTTCTAGTTCATTGTATTTCTACTTCCTGACGGCTGCACCCCATGACTATCACCTCCCTGGTTAGGCAACCTGGCCTGGTGGAGATCCGTGCTCCGTCAGATGGGTGGGCCGTTTACTTTTTCAGAACATGTTTATTTTAATTGGTGAATCAATCTATTCAGTGTTCTGACTTGCATCAATGGAACTAACATATTGTATACTTTACAATCCTCTTCATTTGTATCACAAAGAAAAACAATTGTCAATGTTTTAAAGAAAAAAATACCTTGACTTTTATTTTCTTTTTTTTACCCCGGCCCACAGGTTGAGAATCACTGCTCTAGTTCACACTGCTGACATTTTTGTCTTGTGAGTCTTTGATCTGAGCTGGCCTTTAAAGGCCGCACATCCAATCAGACTTTAGAGAATCATCTGGTGACCTGCTCTTCACACAGCCGCCTGGAAGCAGCTCTGAGATCAGAGGACCTCACTTTATGATCAATCAGCTGCTAGGGCTTGGACCTCCGTTGTATTTATTCCTCCCAGCGTCAAAGAGAAAAGCGTTCGGTTTTAATCATAACCTGTAGTACAGTTTGAAAGTGAACACACATCCATGGTGGCAGTTCTGAATACCGTCAGAGTTGGGCAGGAAACCATGTATGTCTAAACCCGTTCCTTTTTATTATTGTAAAACAAAGTCGTGAAAATAGCCTTTGTGAGCTTGTAGATCGGCTTTTTTCACCACTTTTGTGCAACACTCTTGTGTGATGGAGTAGGAATTTCATTTTCAATTTCATTTATGGAAAAAAATAAGAAAACATAAAACGTTGAAGTATGGAGATACAAGGTTTCTGAGATTTTATTCATACTTTCAGCCGATTCTATTTTTTTGTCACCTTTGATGTTATCCACTCCGATGGTGTGGTAATCAAGGGAGACGTGGCTGTGTTATGCGTCTGCTGCTATTGGCCTCGTTGTGTGCTGAGTTAAGGCTGTGGAGAAAGCAGCGGTGGAAAATAACTAAGTACATTTACTCAAGTAGTGTACTTAACTACAGTTTCAAGGTATTTACTTAACTTGAATATGTCCATTTTTCAATAGTTTAAACTTCTACTCCACTACATCTCAGAGGGCAAATATTACACTTTGTTCCACTACAATTATTTGAAAACTTTGTAAATTTTGATTACTATTACAAAACGTAATAAACCAATAAGTCCTATTTTTTATTCATATATTTGAAAATATCCAGTCTACAAGCTCACATTGTCGTGTCGGTTGGCTATATTCGAAACCTTTTGAAAAACTTCTGAAATGGGATAGTTTGCATATTAGTAGGCTACCTTCACGTTTGGTAATGTATATTTTGAAGCCAATTCATTTGCACGTTTAGTCACTCTGCATCTCATTAGTGGGCTGTACAGACAGTTCAGAAACCGGCCTACCAATGACATCATCGATCGATTCCCCGCTACAAGCTAATACAAACTGCCGCCTTTCTCTTCCTGGAAAGTTAGCACGCAGAAATAGAAGCCATTTTTCTTGCATCAAAATAATTACAATAATTCAGTCTGGTTTGAATCAGTGCACAGCCTTACTCTGAGACACGGAGTGAGCAGACAGAAATGATGCTATCTTAAAAATGAGCATTGGTGAGGAGCCAGTAATATGGAAATGGGTGAAATGTAAAAAAAAAAAACATAAAAAAGCGAACAAGCGTACAAAGCAAACTAATCTAATCTCTTAATCTATTAAACTATTCATTCAGTGCCTCTCGCTGTCTATACTGCTAGTCGAGGACGTGTACTAATAGCACTGCGAGGGACACTTACTATCCAGAACAGTTTTATTTGCGTAAATTAAAGGTAGAGTAAGTGATTTTATTTTGTTAAAATAAGTATTAAATAGCTCTATATTCTGATATTAATCATTGCTATAGAATGCTTGCTAAAGGGGTCTCCCCGTCTCTCCAGCTCATGTGTAAACACCACGCCAAGTAACTCACTCAGTATACATACTGTAAAATGCATTTTCAGGTCAGGATAACAATAGGCTCTATGCACAGCAGCCATATTGGAAAGAAATTGGGCCTCTTCTTACTTCCTTCACAGGTGTTACCAATGATATTAATGAAGGCTCTGTTCCATTCTGGTCAGGGTGCTGATATCGTGCATGTTGGCTCACTAGAAACACTCCATTTTGGTTCTCAAATGGCCCCTTATGGTGGGTGTGTAACTCTGAGAGTGTACAAATGGAACCAAATGGACCCTTACGGGTCCATTTGGTTCCATGTGTACACTCTCAGAGTTATGGGGGTCCTTGAAAATAAGACAACCACTATGCCACACTAAATGGAACCTTAATTAGCATCATTGGTAACACCTGTGAAGGAAGTAAGGAAGGGGCCCAAATCATTCCCAATATGGCTGCTGTGCGTAGAGCCTATTGTATCAAACCAGGAGAGAGAAACGCAGGATACAGGGAAAAAAAACAAGTGCAATTGGACATGATGACACAAAGAAATGAGCAGGCACAATTGGAACTGGGACAGTTTCCACCTGTCAGCAACAAAGTGTTGATATTGTGCCGTCTCCGCACTACGCCCGAAACGTTACAAGTATTTACATAAACGTTTTGATCACAAGACTCATTTTCTTTTGTTACGTGTTTTGGTTGTTGTCCCGGTGAACAGCCTGCAGTCATAGTGACACCGCACGTACATACAGACATGTGAATAAATATTACAAATAGCCTGGTGATTTGCATAAAAGCACATGCTTTGCATAGTGATCGGGCCTAAACAGCAGCGCTGACACAGATAGAGTCATGTTTCATGTTTAAAAATAGCTGAACTAAGGTTTTCACACACACACACACACACACACACACACACACACACACACACACACACACACACACACACACACACACACACACACACACACACACACACACACACACACACACACATACACATGTTTGTATTACTATACTTGTGAGATCAACACTTTAGGACAGCCATGTTATGAATGCCATTTAAAAATAATAATTGCCATTTTAACCGTAAGCCTAAATCCGAAAAACAGCAGATCTTCAAGCCAACAACGGTGAGCTTATAGATCAGCTATTGGCGCGCAACTAAGTATAAATCATGTTGAACTCTAATTCCAATCCCTAAACCTAACCTCTAAGACACCTATAAATGTCTAATCCTGACCTGAATGTTTTTCTAATTGTAAACGTATCTCTAAAAAATGTTTTTTTTAACTATAAAACAACCATTTGTCTTGTGAGGACCAGGAAAACGGTCCTCACAATGTATATTTCTTCAAATTCTACTATACTTGGTCCTCACAAGTATAGTAATACAAACACACACACACACACACACACACACACACACACACACACACACCAGACATTACTCTGCGTTAAAAATCAAACCACTCTAATAATATGTTTCTCCGTCCAGACTATGCCTTCCATGTGGACCTGGTGGATTTTTTTCTTCTTTTTTGTTCAAATGTTTTGTGTTTTTTTTTTTTTTTGCACCTTATCTAATCACATGTACACACCTGCCGCTATGTGTGGGCCAACCAGTGTGTTGCCACCTATATATGCTTAACCTCATGCAGTGGTGGAAAAAGTACTCACATGTTTTACTTAAGTAAAAGTATCAATACTGCAATGTAGAACTGCTCTGTTACAAGTAAAAGTCTGGAATTCAAAATGTACTCGAGTAAAAGTACAAAAAGTATTGGCATCAAAAAGTACTTATTATGCAGAATGTCCCATTTCACAAGTTTTCAAATGTATAAAATGTTAAAAAAAAATCTTTTGAAAATACAGATCTACAAGCTCACGCGCTTGTAGATCTGCTTTTTTCAAATCGCCGAAATGTATATTGGGCTGAAGTGGTTAATGCATGTTTCGTAATAATAATCAAAAGTAACTAGTAACTAAAGTTTTCAAATAATTGTAGTGGAGTAAAAGTACAATATTTGCCTCTGAGATGTAGTGGAGTAGAAGTAAAAGTACTGAAAATTGTACAAATAACTCAAAATTGTACTTAAGTAAATGTGCTTAGTTACTTTCCACCACTGACCTCATGTACTTTGTGTATACGTATTATGTAGAATGATCTAGATTATTTTTTTTCTCTTTGACATGCTTATTCAATGTCTGTTGTCCCTCTCCCATTAGTTTATTAAAACATCAATTATTTTTATATATGTTTTGTCTTTCGATTAACAGTTTCACTTTAATGAGCCTTGATCTGTGTTGTTGCTGTCAGGCTTGGCTACATGTTGCACATACAGACTCTCTCCACATGAGGGCAGCATAGAGGTGGCTGGGCTGCTTTCTGTCAACGTTCACAAACGCTGCATTATGAATTCCCTGTGTGTGTCCCAAACATAATGTACATAATTGTGTTTTTTTTTTTCTTTCTTTGTTTTCTTTTTTACAATATAGCACCTACTGCAGGGACTGAGATCTACAAGCTCACAACGTACCACTTTGTGACACATTATAGATATCTTTGTTGATCCCACACTGTGGAGTTACAAAGCTACTGTCCAGATACAACAACACAAAAGTGTTTGTACTAGTAAGTATAGTTACTAGTTACTTTTGTAGGTTCTGATTATTATCACAAAACATACATTAACCACTTCAGCCCTATATACATTTTGGCCATTTGAAAATAGCCGATCTACAAGCTCACAATGCGTCGCGATGCGACGCATTGTGAGCTTGTAGATCTGCTATTTTCAGAAGATTCTTTATACATTTCATATTTTAACACTGCATTATGAGTACTTTTACTTTTGTACTTTAAGTATATTTTGATACCAATACTTTTGTACTTTTACTACAGTAAAGTTTTAATTCCAGGCTTTTACTTGTAAAATTGATTGATTGATTGATTGATTGATTGATTGATTGATTGATTAAATACCTTATTTAAAAGTTTGCAGAAAAAAGCACATGAACGTACAGTGCAAATACAAGGTGAACTAAATAGGATTAAAAAGCCCAAGAAAGCCAATGGCTTCTTTCAACTGGGGTCCTTTTGAACTCAATTCATAGTGAACAGAGTGTTTCTACATTGAAGTATCGATACTTTTACTAAAGTAAAACATTCTAGTACTTTTCCCACCAAAATGGGCATGTCATTTAATACAAATAATAATAATTGTATTAAATTATCCATCATCTATTGTCTTTATGATTGATTAAATGTATTGGTGCAGTTTGTGCGATATTCTCCACTCTGAAGTTCTCTGTTTGTCTTGACTATTTTCAATGAATGTAAACTTTGAGCCCCCCCCCTTCTCCTGTCTGTCTGTCTGTCTGTCTGTCTGTCTGTCTGTCTGTCTGTCTGTCTGTCTGTCTGTCTGTCTGTCTGTCTGTCTGAGGGAAGGCAATTACTGTGAAATGTCACTAACATCAACCCTTCTCTGCCTGTGGGACAATTCCATAGGGACTTGTGGTGTGTGTGTGTGTGTGTGTGTGTGTGCGTGCGTGCGTGCGTGCGTGCGTGCGTGCGTGCGTGCGTGCGTGCGTGCGTGTGTGCGTGCGTGCGTGCGTGTGTGTGTGTGTCTCTAGTACTGCTGGTTTTATATCCTACCAGGACCTCTAGTACTGCTGGTTTTATCTCCTACCAGGACCTCTAGTACTGCTGGTTTTATCTCCTACCAGGACCTCTAGTACTGCTGGTTTTATCTCCTACCAGGACCTCTAGTACTGCTGGTTTTATCTCCTACCAGGACCTCTAGTACTGCTGGTTTTATCTCCTACCAGGACCTCTAGTACTGCTGAAATGTACATATTTTGAGGGAGAAAACCCTCTAACCCTTTATGTTGTCTATATATTGCGATGCCAGTAATTTTGTACTTCTAGTTAAGTCATTGTTTTAAAACAGGAACACAGTAACAATATAACAGAGTATATCTACATTGTGGTCGTGCTCTTTCTAGTTGAGTAAAAAAAGTCCTCCTTCCACCACTGCTAATAGTAATGATGATAATAATAATAAACCTAACAGTGATATATAACAGTCACACTTCAGTGGAGCGGATAATAACTGTCCGGTAGTTAATATGAAATATGAAATGTATAAAATATTAGAATCATTAAAATCTAATCCTCTCTCTCTCTCAGTGAGCTAGGTGATGGATGGATGGGTGGACGGAGGAGAGGAGAAATGGACAGATCAATAGAGGGAGGAGTGAGAGAAACTAGGCCACACACACACACGCACGCACGCACGCACGCACGCACACACACACACACACACACACACACACACACACACACACACACACACACACACACACACACACACACACACACACACACACACACACACACACACACACACACACACACACACACACACACACAGACAGACAGACAGACAGACAGACAGACAGACAGACAGTATACACAAAAACTCCGGAGTGTGGTAAACATTAGGATTTTAACTAGCATCCTGACATCCAAGCTGCCTTGCTCATGGAACCAAATGGAACCAAATGGACCCTTACGGGTCCATTTGGTTCCATTTGTACACTCTCAGAGTTACACACCCGTAAGGGGCCATTTGGAAGCCCATGAGGGTCCCTGGACCCCAACTGTAGACCAGTGAGCCAACATGCACACAATATCAGCAACCCTGACTCTATTTGACCAGAATGGAACAGAGCCTTCATTAGTATCATTGGTAACACCTGTGAATGTCTTCATAATATGGCTGCTGTGAATAGAGCCTATGGGGAGACGTCCCATACTCTGAACGGCGGTCGTCCTCCCATGCTATGGCATCATAACCATACTAGACACGCCTGCCTGCCCTGGTGTTTACTCGCAAGTTGTCGCAACATAACTATCGATTCCAGCAGAATTTGGGCTGCTACTCGTAGCAATGCATGGAACCAAATGGACCCGAACACCCGGTAAATTGCCGCTGGAGAGGGATCCTATGTGTACCCTCTCGGGTGTCTCTTAAAAAGTTATCTACATATTTACAAAGTACCTGAGATAAGAAATAAACTAAGGTGCCTGAGCATAGCAGCAATGTATGTATACTGTGCATGATATACTTACATATGCACGCGCACACACGCACACGCACACACACACACACACACACACACACACACACACACACACACACACACACACACACACACACACACTCACACACACACACACATTCAATTCAATTCAATTCAATTCAAAGGGCTTTATTGGCATGAGAAAACATATGTTTACATTGCCAAAGCAGAAAGCACAATACAACAATACAGCAATACAATAAAAACAAAATATATGTACATTTGAAAGTCAGAATCTTCAATAGATCAGTTTCTATGTACCAAGATCACTGGGTGCAGGTATAGTGCAGGAATATACACAATGATTAGTCTTTAGGGTGGTTGTCTTCCGTTTGATATCCTTCTCCTATCACAGCAACTCACGAATCTTGCTGCTGTGTTTGCACATTGTTGTACTTCGCCCAGCAGATATGGGAGTTTTTTGTCATTGGTCATGTTTTCAAAATCTCTGTGCGTGGTTGTAATCTGTGGGAAGTATGTGTCTCTGATGTCTTGGTACAATGGACAGACGGTTAGAAAGTGTAGCTCGGTTTCCACTTCATTGTGTGTGCAGTGGGTGCATAGTCTGTCTTCTCTCGGGATACAGGTCTGCCTGTGACGACCTTTCTCGATCGCAAGACTGTGCTCACTGAGTCTGTACCTAGTTAAGATTTGTTTTGGGTCGGTCACGGTGCTCAGGTATTCTGCCGCTGCGTATTCTCTGTTTAGGGCCAGATAGCATTCTAGTTTACTCTGCTTTTGTGTTGCTTCTTTCCAATGTGTCAGGTAGTTTTCCTTTTGCTGTTTTATAATTTGGTTTAGTCCAATGGGTTTTCACACACACACACACACACACACACACACACACACACACACACACACACACACACACACACACACACACACACACACACACACACACACACACACACACACACACACACACACACACACACACATTTGAATTTCATATTTTGTTTACATTACATTTTGTGCTGCAGATACAATACGAAGATTGGATCGGGGCAAAAGAAATGTTGCAGCAAGCTGGTATAATACGACTGTGTAATTTCGTGTTTATTATTATCGTGAGGCTGTGATAATAATAAAGCTGCAATCTGGTATACAGCCACCTATCCGACCAGCACGACGCCGGGCTCGCCACTCCCTCGGGTCCTTGCCAATGAGCGTGCCGAGTTTGAATACGTGAACAACAGACGCACACACAGACGGACGGGCAGAGATTTTGCACATTCATAGTATAGATATAACTAAATCCATAGTATGCGGTATATATATGTTAACCCATTCAATCCGGGAACGCATCTGTGTCACTTTAGATTTCTTTGGCTATTCAAAAATAGCAGATATACAAGCTCATGGCGCGGCAAAAGGTGCAACGTTTTTTTGCAAATATTTGAGTATACATGTTTAACTCAAATCTTTGCTTCTGGGGGGGTCCCTCGAACATTTGTGGATAAATGTTCACACATGTTAGCACACAAGTAGTACTGTCTGAAGCTCACCTACTGTACTTACTGTAAGCCCTGGTCCATGGGATACTTCCTCTTGAGGATTGGTAGATTGGTTTGGATTCTCATGCGGGTTTGACTCCGGGGTGTTACAGTTGTAATTTCCTCTCGATCGGGAGAGGACATTGTGTGAGGAAACTCACACATTTAATGACACAAACACAACTTTGTCTTTCTTCTTTCTTGCTCTCAAACTAAATATACTTACATTACCAAAGTAAATGTACTTACAATGTCTTAAAATGTGTCAAACTTTTTCAAAAATGGCTGGTAGACGATTGTAGATTGTCTATTTTCGAATGGCAAAAGTATAAAATGGCGTTTAAGTGGTTAAATGTGCGTTATGAACAACAATTTTTGCCTCTAAGGTGTACTGGAGTACAAGTATAGCATTGAAAGATGGACAAACACAAGTAAAGTAAAAGCTCCAAACTGTTCTTCGGCAGGCTACTTGATTAAATGTACTTATTTAGTTATTTCCACTGAACATAGGGTTGCGGCTGGGTTTTCATGTATTCATTTGGTCTATGCAGTGCCGTGTCTGACACACACACACACACGCACGCACGCACGCACGCACGCACGCACGCACGCACGCACGCACGCACGCACACACACACACACACACACACACACACACACACACACACACACACACACACACAGAGAGAGAGACAAGCAGCCTCATTTATCAAACTCAGGACAAGCACACAATGTCACATTATTTGCATAAATTTAAATATTTCCAGAGATGGAGACTGTTGTCCTCCTCTTCAGTGTAATTGACCTGTGAGACACACACAAACACTTGCACGCACGCACACTCACACGCGTGCACAAACACGCACGCACTCACGCTCACGCACGCACGCACGCACGCACGCACGCACGCACGCACGCACGCACGCACGCACGCACGCACGCACGCACGCACGCACGCACGCACGCACGCACAC
Organism: Gymnoscopelus microlampas; assembly: GCF_963454915.1. Lineage (NCBI taxonomy): Eukaryota > Metazoa > Chordata > Actinopteri > Myctophiformes > Myctophidae > Gymnoscopelus > Gymnoscopelus microlampas. The sequence goes on from NC_139960.1 coordinate 2,537,594, forward strand.
ACACACACACACGCACACACACACACACACAGGTTTGTGTGATTGGTTCTTAGATTGGTGTTGTAAGTCTGTCAATTATCGAGTATGTGTGTGTGTGCGTGCGTGTGCGTGTGCGTGTGTGTATTGATTAAAAATCAATTATCGATTATTTCTTTTATAATCCATTAAATCGATTAGTTTGATTAACTTTTGTACCCCTATTTGGTTACATTTGTACACACTCTTACTTTTATAAATGGATAAGTTAACAGCAGCTTTGGTGATCAGACTGCTACAGGCATAAATGGTGGCCTGTTAGGTCAGAGACATTTGACCTTAGTGCCAAGTGAGAGTGGCACTTCATTTGGGATCTGATGACCCTTACAGGTCTGTAACTCTGAGAGAGTACAAATTGAACCAAATTGTCCCATACTACATTGTAGTTATTGGGGTCCTGGTAAACTAATAATAATTGAGACCCACTGATTTAGGCTTTATGATGCCCTCATGTGATTTTAATTGTTAGCTCTTGTTTTTTCGATTTTAGTTTGTGATGTTTTCATGCAAATGTTTTACCCCATCATGTAATTATTATTTCTGATTAAATAAATCAGCAAAAAAACAAAAAGCTTCTATGATTTCCCCAGATCAAACGTCAGAGAGAGAGAGAGAGAGAGAGAGAGAGAGAGAGAGAGAGAGAAAATCGTTTCATTTGATGATAATAACTATCACGTTGTGTGTGTGTGTGTGTGTGTGTGTGTGTGTGTGTGTGTGTGTGTGTGTGTGTGTGTGTGTGTGTGTGTGTGTGTGTGTGTGTGTGTGTGTGTGTGTGTGTGTGTGTGTGTGTGCGCGTGCGATAACACTGCAATGTATTTGCAAATGAAGATTGATAACACAATGTGTACTGAATCACTCTCACTATGGTCCTTCCATAATTCCAATAGGTGTCACCATTTCACCCTGTCAGTCATAATGACAATGGACTGATTCTATGGATGTTGGGTCTATAAAATGATTGTTAATGATGATACACATTGTAAACACAATAATAACAATAATCATTTCTCCCTTCATACAAGCCAATGAACTGTGAGTGATCCTGCAATGGAGGACAAAGTATTCCACCCCAGTACTTCAGTCAAAGTCAGTGGCGTGCACAGACATTTTGAGGGGCAGGTGCTCAAGTAAATTATACTTTTTTTTGTTGACTTGGTCTGCTCTTTTTTCCCTCTACACCTATACCTCTTTGCCAAAAATAGCCGATCTACAAGCCCACAACGCCTCGCAGCGGCGTTTTGGGCTTGTAGATCTGCTATTTTTGGCTAAAGTTCTCCTCAGAAAAGGGATGTTAGGTTTCGAGTGGTTATGGTAAAAAAAAAAATCATATCACATAAAGATTTGGCGGACCCCCTGTAGTAACTCTGAGGACCCCCTAGGGGTCCCGGACCCCCTGTTAAAGACCCCTGCTGTAAACTGGAAAAAAAACAACGTTTTTTTTTTCTTTTTTTCAAAAGGGCACTTCTGGTCAAAGTTTAGATACTGCTGGTCAAATGTTTCTCAACTACAAGTGAAGGTTCCTCAGTAAAATGAGTACTAACATGTGTCCTCAGTAAAATGAGTACTAACATGTGTCCTCAGTAAAATGAGTACTAACATGTGTCCTCAGTAAAATGAGTACTAACATGTGTCCTCAGTAAAATGAGTACTAACATGTGTCCTCAGTAAAATGTAGGTAGAAAGGCCATCCATAATCACCAAAATGTCACCCCTCCGCTCACAGGTCCGCCAAAGTGGCCTTGAGCTCCTCCCCTAACAGACACCCCCCGCCCCCCCCCCCCCCCCCCATTGTTAACCATGACTATCTGAGGGCCCATCAGTAAAGCGGAAACTGAATTTGCCCCATGAGATAATTAAAGGTCTACCGACCTTCTCTGGCCAACTGGTCGCCCGCTAAACAAAGTTGGCGCTGATCGGTTTGCGAGATTAGCCCCCAGACAAATACACAGACAGACATGGCTGGGCTCCAAACCAGTGCCGGAGAAAGTACTCAATACTGCAATGTACAAATACTCAAGTTCTGACAAGCAAAAGTCCGAAATTCTAAATTTACTTGAGTAAAAGTACAAAAGGTATCAAAATGTACTTAAAGTACCAGAAGCAAAAAGTACTCATTATGCAAAATGTCCCATTTCACAAGTTTTCAAATGTATAAACATCTTTTGAAAATAGCAGATCTACAAGCTCACAATGTGTCACATCGCGACGCTTGTAGATCTGCTATTTTCAAATGGCCGAAATGTATATACGGCTGACGTGGTTATTGTATATACTGTATGTACCTCGACATTTTACTTATGTACAGTACTTGAATACGCCTACATGTACTTAGTTACTTTCCACCACTGCAGGCAGACAGACAGACAGACAGACAGACAGACAGACAGACAGACAGACAGACAGACAGACAGACAGACAGACATGCCTGGCCTCCTTACAGAGTCACGGCGTAAAAAAAAAATAAGTTTCAATCATTCCCGTCCTCTCTCCAAGATATAAAGGTAAAACGAAGCACCCAGCACATAAAACAGGCAGAACATTCTCATCTGAATTCAATCGACCCCTTTACTGCAGAGACGGGGCTGTTTAAATGCCTCAGTAGTCACACACACATCACAGACAGATGATTGAATTTTCGGAGCTTCCATAAATATCCCAATTTCAAACGGTGCTGCGCTCAACATCCTGTCGATGTTTGGGGTCAGCTTACGATTGTGAGTAATTATTTTGTCCTCTCCAAACACATGAAATCAAAGCATCAATTTTCACTGACACGCGGAAGCATTGCTTCCTGGTAGCCCCCACGTATACAGTCAGCTTTTTGAAGGGGATTGCTGAAGGCAAAGGGATGATAAAAAAGGCACGCTGACAGGTAGGAGCTCAATTCTTGTCTCATGAAAATGTACTATCATTGCAAGTCAACTTTAGTGCCAAATCAAAACAGAAGTTGTAAAAAAAACTAAGAGTAGGCTACTGTCAATCCATATGTGTGTGTGTGTGTGTGTGTGTGTGTGTGTGTGTGTGTGTGTGTGTGTGTGTGTGTGTGTGTGTGTGTGTGTGTGTGCGTGCGTGCGTGCGTGCGTGCGTGCGTGCGTGCGTGCGTGCGTGCGTGCGTGCGTGCGTGCGTGCGTGCGTTCCGTGCGCGCGTGCGTGCGTGCGCCAGTGGTGTAAAGTAACTAAAGCACATTTACTTATTTAAGTACTGTACTTAAGAACAATTTTGAGGTACTTTTACTTTACTGGAGTAATTCCAATTGTCTATACTTTTACTTCTACTCCACTAGGCTATTTGAAAAAAAAGCTGATCTACAAGCTCACAACGCGTCACGCATTGTGAGCTTGTAGATCGGCAATTTTCAAACATTTTAGTAGTTTTACTTTTGGTACTTTAAATACATTTTGATATCTATGCTTTTGTGCTTTTACTCAAGTAAATGTTTTATTCAGGACTTTTACTTGTAACAGAGTACTTCTACATTGCAGTATTGATACTTTTACTAGTACTTTTAAGTAAAACATTTGAGTATTTTTTCCACCACTGGCGTGCACATGTTTGTGCGTGACAAGAGAGAGAGAGAGAGAGAGAGAGAGAGAGAGAGAGAGAGAGAGAGAGAGAGAGAGACAGAGAGAGCATGCGAGTACCAAATAATATTTTGTCGCTTGTACTTGTGTAAGTGACAAATAAACCATTCTTGATTCTTGAGAAGATATTAACACAGTCTTAGTAGTGTGTAGGCTACTCTACATGTCTTTGGTTGTCAGACTGCTACGGCTGTTAATGGTGGCATGGCCATGTTCATTAATACGTCAGGGACATTTGACCTCTGCCAAGTCAGTGGCACTTGGTTTGTGATTTGATCGCTCAATGGTCGCGATGCGACACATCGAGAGTTGTAGATCGGCTATTTTCACAATTTCTTTTTACATTATGGGGGAAAAAAATACATATTTTTTTTATTCAGAAATGCATTTTTTCCCCCTGAAAAATAAAAATAAAAGATTTTAGATTCGTTTTTTTTTTAAATAACTTAAAACTAAGAAAGGCACATTTAATTGCAACACATACAAATGGGTCCACTGCCTTAGATCAGTGGTTCTCAAACTTTTTCAAGTCAAGGACCCCCAAATGGACACTTATTAGCCCACGGACCCCCATTTGAAAAGATAAGCCAGGGACTCAAGAGAAGATTTTTACGGCTCTAGCAGTGATTCTCAACCATTTTGATTTTAAGGACCCCCAGTTTGACATAGGCTACGGACCCCCATTTAATGGCATTTCTATCTCTGGGACCCCAATTCATATTGTAAAATCAATGTTAACTTAACCCTGAGAGTGTACAAATGGAACCAAATGGACCCTAACGGGTCCATTTGGTTCCATTTGTACACTCTCAGAGTTACAGACCCATAAGGGTCCATTTGGTTCCTATCCATCATTTAGCTGAGGACCCCCTGGAACCCCCTCAAGTACCCCTCGGGGTCCCCGGACCCCACTTTGAGAACCAATGCCTTAGATGAAGATGACTGACGTCACCTAAGGCCATTGCCATGTGGATTCCAAAATCCACGTGATTCAATGTCTGATGCCTGGCACCCCCACTTCAGAACCAGGTGGCAAGGTTCTGCTCTTGAAAAATGAAGCCAGTGCGGAAGTAATGAAAACGCTGCAGTTCCGACTAATGGCTCAGCAGCTGGCACTGATTCGGCTCCAGTCGATGGGAACTTGACCCGACTTGACACTTGGTTTCATCAGTAAACCTTTTCATTCAAAGGCTTTATTTTTTCAATCGCTAGTTTCAAGTCTTCTTACACACAGCATGATATGCATTTTTGTAAATTATGGTCCCATTCATTCTAAAACTAATGCAGGGAATGCTTTCAGGGCTTGTGATTGGGTCAAAGCCGTTTTTCACTGAAATAGAGGCTTCAAAACGGTCTTTAGAAACCAATGAGTGAAGTTCATGTCAAGGACCCCCACATTGATATGTATCTGGCTGCGGACCCCCAATCTGCAAAGATGTTGTGCCAGAGACCCCCAGAGGAAAGGATTTGTGTTTAACAATGTCTAAATGATTTTAAAAAAAATATAGAAGATCTACTGGCTCACAACACGTCACATCGATTCGTCACAAGCTGTGAGCTTGTAGATCGCCTATTTTTTTTATGAATAGCCGAGGTATATAGGGTTAAAGTTGTTAAACTGTTAGTGATGTTTGCCCATCACCACGGAGGTTGTGGGTTTGAATACACCGTGGTCCATCAGGCTTTGTCGAGCGTCTACACGAACACACTTGGCCCGTGGGGAGGTAAGCCGGACGGGGAGGGTGATAATGCATCATTGCACGTTACGTACTCCTACCGGCTGGGGCGGCATCTGTCAGCGGGGAGTGTTGGGCGGGAGGAGTAGGACGAACGCTCTACGTCTACGTCCTCCTGGTGGGGGCTCCTCACTGGCAGGTGAGTCAGTAGGATACGACAGCAGTGACAACACAGAAATGTGGCATAATGACTTAATAGGCTCTATTCACAGCAGCCATATTATCACTTCCTTCACAGGTGTTACCAATGATACTAATGAAGGCTCTGTTCTCAGAGTTACACACCTGTAAGGGGCCATTTGGAAGGTTTCCAGTGAGCCAACATGCAACAATATCAGCACCCTGACTCTGTTTGACCAGAATGGAACAGAGCCTTCATTAGTATCATTGGTAACACCTGTGAATGTCTTCATAATATGGCTGCTGTGCATAGACCCTATATGGGAGAAAAGGGGTAAAACATTATTGGCTACTCTAAATTAAAATAAGCACATTTTGCAGAGGACCCCCTGGAACTCCCTCAAGGACCCCTGGGGGTTAGCGATATATATTTGACAATACATACGTGCACGCACGCACGCACGCACACATACATACATACAATCTCATGTGACAGGAGAGTAGCTGTGCTACTGCCTTAACCATATGGTACAAAGTACAGCAACAAAAAGAGAAATACATGACTCTGTGTCTTACCTGTACTAGGGAAACAAATCAATTATTTGATTTGACTCTTGATGTAGTAACTTAGTCCATGTTTTTAGTTAAATGTGCATTGATACATCTATTAAAAAAACAAAACAAACTTTTGTATGTTATTTAGCCATAGGTTCATTGTGTACCTAGTATACTGTATTTTCAATGTACAGATTATCTTTTTGATAGCATATTGTTTAGACTGATGCTATAGGTTCTTGGTTTACCTGTGATCCAACATATATATATATATATATATATGGCATATGGCAAAAATATGTCTGCACACACACATGCACGCACGCAGGCACGCACGCGCACACGCGCAAACACACACACACACACACACACACACACACACACACACACACACACACACACACACACACACACACACACAGCCATGAGAGAGAGAATAAAATGTGTTGTTTTTTTCTTGAGAGAAAAAAACAAATCAGTCAGAGGGAGAGATAGAGAGAGAGGAAGGAACAGAAGAGAAGAGAAGAGAAGAGAAGAGAAGAGAAGAGAAGAGAAGAGAGGGGATATTGTATTCAGTGTTCCATTTTGATTGGTCATGTGGACAGAGAGAGAGAGAGAGAGAGAAATTGAGAAAATGAGAGAGAGACATAAATAGAGGGAATCACAGAGAGATAGAAATTGAAATGGAGAGAGAATGAGAGAGAGAGAGAGAGAGAGAGAGAGAGAGAGAGAGAGAGAGAGAGAGAGAGAGAGAGAGAGAGCTCAGCTGTTTTCCTCCATAGTCACGCGTGCCTCTCTCTCAAACTGAGGAGCAGCTCTCTCTCGTGCAACAACACATACGACATAGAGAGAGAGAGAGAGAGAGAGAGAGAGA
>NC_139960.1:2549496-2621996 GCF_963454915.1 Gymnoscopelus microlampas
AAAAGTCGTTTTAGTCGTTCTAGGCAGGGAATGAGTTAAGAAGTACCGATTATAATCAGAGGATTTCGGCTGGTTGGCCATTAGTCAGCGGTTCGCGTCCTCTGTGGCGCGGTCAGGGGAGGGTGATGTCACTGTATGTATTCCTACGGGGCCGCTGGGTTTGGTGCACCTGTCAGCAGGGAGTGTTGGGCGGGAGGAGTAGGACGACGGCTCTGCGTCCCCGTCCCGGTGGGGGCTCCTCACTCAGTTGCTAGGTCAGTAGGATACAACAGCAGTGACAACACTCAATTGGCAAAAAAAAACGACTCAATTGGGGAGAACGCACAAAAGAGAAAATACATTTTGATTAACCCATTAAGACCTGGAACTGTGTCATTTTTAGATTTGAGCTAAAAAAAAGCATTCTTTTACACTTTGGGCTATTCAAAAATAGCAGATCTACAAGCTCGTAGCGCGGCACCGAGTGCCGCGCTACGAGCTTGTAGATCTGCTATTTTTTGAAAAATCGTTAAAATGTGTGCAAATCTTTGAATATATATATTTTTTACAGCAAACATTTTTAACTCAAATCTTTGCTTCTGGGGGGTCCCTGGAACAAAATATTTTGATGGGGGTCTGCGGCCAAATACATATCATTTTGGGGGTCCTTGACGTGAAAAAGATTGAACACCACTGATATAGAAATACGGGTTTTTAAGAATACTGTTGAGATTTAGGAGACATGTAGAATCGGCTTCAGGTCTCAATGGGTCAACCACGCCCTATTCCATAACAGCTTAACCAGCCGAGCTACGAGCTCAGAACGCGAGGCATCGCCGACGGCGTTCTGAGCTTGTAGATCGGCTATACTCTCGCCAGATGAAAATCCGATGACTTTTATTTCAAATCGACGACTGTTTGTCCCACGCAGCGGCGGGAGGTCCAACGGGAGTCGCGAGGAGAGGATCGGGGAGAGAGGAGGAGACAGAGGGGGAGACGAGGGGGCCGGCGAGCCGTGGAGGACGTCGTCCAGGCTGCCGGGCAGCGTGAGGCCCAGGCATTACGACCTGAGGCTGAGCGTCTACATGGACAACTTCACCTTCTCCGGAGAGGTCAGCGTCCAGCTGGAGTGTGTCAACGCTACCAAGTACATCGTGCTGCATGCGGACAAACTGGAGGTGAGGGATTCCATCAGTGGTGGGGAAAAGTACTCGCATTTTTTGGGCGGTGCAACCGCCCCTATTTGTGAGGTTTGGACATCGACATTCGCTGCACTGTGATTGGCCACCCATTGTACCCCCCTAACCCTGCACATTCAATGCAAATCACTGGCCATTTTTGATTGATTGATTTGTATTAGGCAAAAGAATGTAAAACAACACAGTTACAAAAAAGCATTATTTTACACTTTGGGCTATTCAAAAATAGCAGATCTACAAGCTCATAGCGCGGCACCGAGTGAGCTTGTAGATCTGCTATTTTTGAAAAATCCTGAAAATGTGTGCAAATCTTTGAAATATATATGTTTTTAAAGCCAACATTTTAAATTCAAATCTTTGCTTCTGGGGGGTCCCTGGAACAAAATATTTTGATGGGGTCCGTGGCCAAATACATATCATTTTGGGGGTCCGACATGAAAAAGTTTGAGCACCAGTGATATAGAAACATACGTTTTTTCAGAATACTGTTGAGATTTAGGAGACATGTAGAATCGGCTTCAGGTCTCAATGGGAGTAGTTCACCCCGAACATGACTTATGTTCTATCAATTCCACACTGACAATAGGACAGCTGAGAAGGAGACAGTGTATAGGAGAGACAAGACTGTTGGAAGCTGAGAAGGAGACAGTGTAGGAGAGACAGACAGTTGGTAAGCTGAGAGACAGACAGTTTAGGAGAGACAGACACTAGGAAAGCTGAGAGGGAGACAATTCAATTCAATTCAAAGGAAAGGCATGAGAAAACATACGTTTACATTGCTAAAGCAATGTGTCAAAAACATAATAAAACTATTTTAAGAAAAAATGAGGGAAGTATATGCAGTTGGAGGGGGTACTGCATTGTGTAAACAGAGCTATGTCACATTACAACTTGGAAAAACTGGCTAACAAAACCGCTAATGTTCATTTGATGTTCGAAAGTTATATATACTGTACATGTTGGCGAGGGTAGCTTTGTATAAAGCTTTTTGAAACAAATAGCAGCAATCTTTCAGGATTTTGCAGTGACTTTTGGAACAATTAGTAGCATTTTTCCCAATACAATTAAAAATAGTCCACAAAACGCCTAAGATTTCAAATGCGTTTAAAGGTTGTAGCTCCGTTTATATGTACAATTAGGTCTATGTCAGAGGTCCAGTCGGTACAGATAGTGCAGGAAACACATGATTAGTAGTCCTATAATAAGGTGGTTGTATTCCATTCCCTGCAAGCGAGCCTGCACGGGGCCCGTAAGGGGCCACTTAGGGCTGGCTTAAGGGCCCACCGTGGGCTGCCCACACAGGGCCCCAGGGGGCTTGCTCATTGGCAAAGTGTGGGCCCCTAAGTGCTGGCCCTGCATGGGCAGCCCTCACTTAGCCCTCACATGCCTACAGTGGCCCCGCATTGGCCCACTTGGGGCTATGAATAAGCAGCCCTCACTTAGCCCTCCGGAAGCCCTATTAAACTATAACCTCAAAATAACTATATTCTATTAATCTAAAATGTACTAAACTAAGATCTGTATTGTAAAGAAAAAATACAATAGTTGTTCATTGAATGGTTTATTTTCGGCTTTTGTTTACAACAAATCAAAACACACTTGTGTGGACTTACAAAAAGAAAAAAAAATCACAAATGTATACATATTCAAAGTCAGCTCACACACAAAATCCAAACTCCAAATAGTCAAAGGGATTCAAATCAATGATTAAATATAATACAGAACAAATATACAACATTGGCAAATATAAAACCAGTGTAACCTTTCCTGTCTTAGTCTCCAGACTAAGGGGGAACTGAATCAAGTTCAATTCCACAGCCGAAATTAATACTTGCGTCGGTCTCCGCCTATTAACTTTGGGGTAGAACCCACTTGTATCTTTTATTACTATTTCCCTGTTGCACAATGGTGAATGAACGGTCTCTTTTCTTCAGGCACTGTTAGTTTATTATAACTCCAGCAACATCAAACACGTTTCAAGTTCACTTCACTTCCTCAACTTACTATACAATAGACAAATGCACACAACATACATACATACATAATACACAATACATACAACATACAATAACCCATCTCTCTCCCAGCATCCTTCTCTCACCCCAACCAAATTCTATTGTCACAGACTCCTCTTAAAGGAGACATTTTTTACAATTTTACAACACTACCCCCACTATGGATGGCAATGTATCACAGTTCCACTCCATCAGTGCAGTTACAATGTAGCATACTTCACCAACATCTCAGCAGATAACATGGCCCAAGGCAGACTTGGCTTTTTTTTTAGGTAAGGCTACATTGGTAGACTTAGCAAAGTGGGCATATTATGAATCAACTATAAAACAGATTACACCAGTGGTCACTGAACATATACTGGATAGGCATGCTGCACCTCTCTGTTCACCTGCTATTCATTTCAAGTAACATACAAATAATTCAATTCAATTCAATCTTTATTTCAGACTCAAGGTCCATATCATAGACAGCATGACACATACACAACGATAAAATCAAATAACTCTGTTCAGGTTCAGAATAGCAAAGTATGAGAGTAACCATTTGTTTGTACATACTGTGCAATCCACAAGTCATTTCCCCCCTACCTAAGGAGTTCTGGGTAGACTACCATCACTCCTGGTGAGATCAGGGCATCATTCTTGCCCCTTTTCAGCACATAACTCACCACTAACTATGTTTTTATTTTAAGTCTGTCACCCACTCCCCAACCTCCAGTCACCTGTCAACGGCGAGTCCCCTATACCACCGCCCAGCCTTGAGACTTGATTCTTGAGTAAATTCTGCAAAACTGACAGGAATTCCACAATGTTTCTTCTTGTACTCCTCACAACCTGCCCAGTCCTTTCTCATGGCTGAATTCATCTGGAAATATATAAAAATAAATATTTTATGTGTGTGTGTGTGTGTGTGTGTGTGTGTGTGTGTGTGTGTGTGTGTGTGTGTGTGTGTGTGTGTGTGTGTGTGTGTGTGCATACATATATACATACAGTGCCTTGAGATTCAAAAATTGATGAAATTAATTGTTTTACTCAAAATTCTCCACACTATACCCCATAATGACAAAATAAAAACATATGTTTTTGATTATTTTCCGACATTCACAGTTAACTGTGGGACCTGATAGAGACATGTGTGTGCCTTCCGTGTGTCAGATCAATTTTATTTACCATAGGCAGACTCCAATCAAGTTATAGAAACATCTCAAGGATGATCAGTGCAAACAGGATGCACCTCAGCTTAACTTTGAGTGTCATAGCAAAGGGTGTGAATACTTATGCACATGTGATTTTGTCTTTTTTTTTTTAGAGGTGCAACCGCTCCTATAAGAGGGTTTAGGACCCATCCGTGGTGAAATTTGTTTTCAGTCGTGAAAATGTGTCTTTCGCTGTGACGCCATGCTGTGGAAAACGCGCCCATAGGCTGATAATCTTCACACCCAGTGTGAAGTGCTGTGATTGGCTAGCAAGATGCATGATGAAATGAATAACTCATAAATATCACCGCTCACTTCACACTGGATGTGATTATGTTTTATTCATTTGCCATAACATCTTAAACATCTATTTTATTTTGTCATTATGGGGTATAGTCTGGAGAATGTTGAGTAACATTTTTGAATAAGGCTGTAACATTGTATGTACACTGTATGTGCAAGCAGAGTGTGTGTGTGTGTGTGTGTGTGTGTGTGTGTGTGTGTGTGTGTGTGTGTGTGTGTGTGTGTGTGTGTGTGTGTGTGTGTGTGTGTGTGTGTGTGCGTGCGTGCGTGCGTGCGTACACACACACACTCTAACATATTTATACTTTTACCTAAGTATTCATTGTCAAAGCTTACTCTTCCACTGGGGCCTCACTGCTAGCTGGCAGACTGCGATAGGGCTCCTTTTGTCCACCCGCTCTGTCACTTGAATTACGCAGCCACACCCTAATCTCCTTCTCAACATCAGAATCCTGAGGACTTGGATGAATGCGTTACTTTCTTACAGCCTCTGAAACATAAAAACAAATAGGCTTATATGAAACAATAATTTGTGTAGGAAGCAATTTCTTATTCGTTGCTGTCGGGCAGAAACCTTGTATCAACATCCTTTAATCTTTTTTTGTTCCGTTTTTGTAAATGAAAGCTCTACTTCGTCATACAACATGTAAACCCTCTGTTAATTTAACTAGTATAATCCAATGGACACAAATAGTCCATTTGGGTTACTTGTTAACTACAGATTTTACAATGGAAGCTGCCATTCTTAGGTTACCTGTTAAAGCGTGTTGTGTGGGAAGCTACTCCAAGTGATTCATTCAACATTATGGTAGTCCTGAAAAAATCTAACACTTTGTTTGCAGACATAAACATACATAAACCATGCTAAATCCAGATGTGACGTGTGTGGGCATTCCTGTCCATGATCTCCCTATGTATCTATTGGTGTTATCAAACATACCTGCTGCTGATAGAGAGCGTCTCACAGCAGGGGGTACGGCCACAGGTGAAGGACAGCTTGCAGGTGGAAGGTGGCTCACACTCCCTGTGGGCAAATGATGGTGTATGTCAGCGGGTGTCCAAACATATTTTTCAAAGAGGGACATATAAGAAAATATGAAAATACTTTAGGGTCGACTGCATCTCCTGTCATACTGCACCTTTGGACCATGATTAAATCACATACAAATGCATCACATTACAACTATTTAATTTAACTACAGTGCGACATCAATAGCCGTTTGTCAAATGTAAATCACTCATCTGTACTGTATGCATGCACTGTGTTGCTATTATATTTACAGTCCAATAAATTATCTTTCTTCAAATGGCTGTGTAGTCAAACGTAACCAGGTGTGAAAACGTCTTTACAATTTTGTTTAATAGAGCACCGAAGTCTGACGTCACTGCCAGTAGAGGGCCAGTAGAGGGCGCTGTTCCAGGGTTCGTGGCTTTATTTTTTATGTTGAAATCCCCATTTGGGAATCTTAGATCACGTCATATAAGAACTGTGTTCCAAACATAAACACACCACCCTGGCGTTTTTGTCAGGGGGGTGGCTCTGCGTCGTTTTGATATTCATTCATATTTGATACAGCCTGTTTCTGCCGAAAATGGAATTAAAGGTAGGGTAAGTGATTTTCTTTGGTTGAAATAAGTGTTAAATAGCTCTATATTCTGATAGTACTCATTGCTATAGAGTGTTTGTTCAGTTAAAGGAATCTCCTTGTCTCTCCAGCTCTTTATTAAACACAAAATACATTTTCGTCTCAGTTTTAGTTTCATTTCCATTTTTTTCCAATCAGGATAGAGAACTCAATCAGGATATAGATTAAACAAGTGAAATTTGAAGTGATGACAAGAAATGAGCAGAAAAAAATGGAACTGGAACACTATAAAAATGAAGCTTAAAAATGGGTACTTTCTCCTGATTGGCTGAGATTTTGAAACCTACCTAAAAATGTATTTTCTGTTTATTAAAGAGCTGGAGAGACGGGGAGACTCCTGTTACTGAACAAACACTCTATAGCAATGATTACTATCAGAATATAGTGATTTAACCTTTTAACAAAATACTTTTTGTTTTAACCAAAAAATATCACTTACCCTACCTTTAATTCTGCCTTAAAAGTCTTAAGAACTACTACTTCCGGGTCTGAAATCACTGTCCCCACAGCAGCCGCGTTCATGGGAAATGTAGTCTTTGGGTTGTTTGACTCGTTTCTAGTGTTTATATTGTGTTACTCTTTGGGTAAATGTGTACATTTACACCTTCAGTCAATGCTTCATATCCATATGAGTAAAAACACCAGGGTGGTGTGTTTATTTTTGGAACACAGTTCTTATATGAAGCGATCTAAGATTCCCCAATGAAGATATCAATACAAAAAGTAAAGCCATGAACCTGCGGAATCATGCGCCCTCTACTGGCAGTGACGTCAGGACTTCGGTGCTCTATAGCAGCGGTTCCCAAACTTATTTAGCTGTGCACCCCTTATTACATCCTGACCTATATGACGCACCCCCCCGGGGCGTCATCTAGGCAAACCAATTAGGTTGGTTTGCCTAGATGGCAGGTCACGCACCCCCTGGGGTGCGCGCACCACAGTTTGGGAACCCCTGCTCTATAGAAATGGCATTTCTTTCAGTTAGGAATTCTTACACATTCTGCTGAGAAATAGCCTATCTGCCCAAACTAATTTCAATACACCATCATGTCAATGTATGAATTAGGCTGCAAGCCTATGGAGTTATGGAGGGTATGGGGCTGGGCTGTGTAGTTTAACTTAAAAAAAGGGTCCAAATCCTTCTATTTTTTTTCAAGCGTTTGTTTTAAAAGAGCCGATCTACAAGCCCCTTTTCAAATAGTCAATGTATATGAGGTTAAAGTGCCTAGACCGAAGCTATACCAATCTTACCTGCTGACAGTTTGGACACCAGACAGACAGACAGACGGACGGGCGGACGACTCAAGGTGGTCAACAATGCAGTCTCTCACATACAGGCGGTGGTCAAATAAGACTCCCTGTGCACAAATGATGGATTTATTGAGCATTGAAGGATCTACAACAGTGGCTCTCAAATGTCAAGCATTATATCCATGCATTCAGACCATGTGCATTTTGTCAATATATCAACAACAAGCTAAGGCAGGGGTCTTCAACGTTTTTAAAATGTTTTATATACAAATATTGTATAATTATGTAGGCCTATAAAATTGTGATTCATGTGTATAAACATACCATGTTATTGTGCATTCAATACTAAGCAATTAAAATAATAGATAGATTAATATATTCATGCTTTTAATTCAAACATACATGTACAAGGTACAGTAGGGTGGCTATGTACCCAATGTGAAGACTATCAACAATCTGTCAATTGCACAATAATCATGTATACAAGCTATTCAAAATAGATAGAATCATAATTTATTTTAAACATAAATATGGAAAATATTTTTTAAAAAAAATAAAGAAAAATTTACATTTTTGAAAAAAAAAGGTCTAATTGTGTAATCAAGCAACAATTTCGCGGACCCCTGCAGTACCTCCGTGGACCCCCTTGGGGTCGCGGACCCCTGCAGTACCTCCGTGGACCCCCTAGGGGTCGCGGACCCCTGCAGTACCTCCGCGGACCCTCTAGGGGTCGCGGACCCCCTGTTGAAGACCTCTGTCTAAGTTTTCATTTTATTTGTGCTCTTTCTCACACACACAGAGAGTGTGTGTGTGTGTGTGTGTGTGTGTGTGTGTGTGTGTGTGTGTGTGTGTGTGTGTGTGTGTGTGTTAGACACATTAGCTAAACATTAGCCTATACTATTCTACTGAAATGATATCTGAATTTGCTAAATGTACTCAAATACAACCCCAACACAACATCACACTTAAACTATAACAAATTTGCTGTTAAACATAATTATTAATAATTAAAAACTCACCTTATAGGCAAGCAGTAGGCTAGTAGTAGCCTATATTATAAATTATATTGTATATCCCGCTATCATTTCTTGAAATTATTGTCATAAAATCCCTTTATCGAGACAAATGAAATCGCTAAACAACGTGTCGTGATCATAGAGTATTGGGTGGTGACTCCAGACAACAGTTGCCTACAGTAACAGTAGTAGGCTAAAGTCTACATATAGTATTTCTGTGTGTCAACACTCACCTAAAATGTCTGCTTCTTCTTCTTCTTTCTTTTATCTTCTCTGAAGTCGGTTAATAGTTATTTGAATGAAACCAAAGTAACGCAATTTGTCTAACTGTATTTAGAAGTGAGAGCGCAGCTCGAGTGGCTCGAGCGTTTCATTCTCCCCGCTCTGAGTCACTGTTGCCAGATTCTGTGAGAGAAATAAGCAGCCAGGTCTATGAAAATAAGCCTTAACCCTACATTGGCTATTTGAAAATAGCCGATCTACAAGCTCACAGTGCGTCGCATTTGCAACACGTTGTGAGCTTGTAGGTCTGCTATTTTCAAAAAGAAAAAGTTAAATATATTTGTAATATTATTTGAAACAGATGGGGGTCTGCGGAAAAATGCATTAATTTGGGCATCCTTGACATGCAGATGTTTGAGAACTGGTTTAAACAATAAATAAAAAATGGAAGCAAGCCCAAATAACTACAAGCAACTTCACAGAAAAACAAGCCCAAAGTCGCTTATAATAAGCAGATATGGCAACACGGTTCACAACCCAGAATGCATTGCGTGTAAAAAACAACAACAGATCTACAAGCTCACAACGCGTTGAATGGCGACCAGATGTAGATCTGTAGATCTGTTCATTTTTGTAACCATAGCACCGGTCTGTTTTGGCATGGAAGTTGCCATATGAAGTAAATAAGTTATTGGATGCATGTTGTCATAATAACAATAATAATAATAATTATTATTATTATAATTCATATAAAAATAATAATAATAAGTGTAATAATAATAATAATTATTATTATTCAATATATTATTTATGTCACATCACAAGAAAAGGACAAGAAATGTAAAATTAAATTTAAAAATATATAATAATATATACTGTATATATACTGGGGGGGGGGGCAATTGTAATGGAAGAAAATCTTCACAGTCTAATGTTGGCAGGTATGATGACTCCCCGGGATCCAAACTAGTTAAAATAGTAGATCTGAAAGCTCACCACGCGTCCCGGGCTTGTAGATCTGCTATTTTCAAGGCGTTTTTTTTTATTAATTGATGGAATTTCGTCGATTTTTTAATGTACTAATGAAATTATTTTGATACATTTTTGATTTTAGTATTTTTATTGATGAAGATTTTAGATTTTTGAAATTGCTTGGAAGATTTTAGATTTTTGAAATAATAATATAATATATTTTTGTAGGAAACGGAAAAAAGGGATCTTTCCTCGTGACCCATAAAAATGTGTCCATGACCCACAAATGGGTCCCCACCCACTGTTTGGGAAACAGTGATCTAACCCAGTGGTTCTCAACCCTTTCAGGCTGCGACCCCCCAAAATAATCATATTTGAACTGGGGACCCCCCACCCTGATAACTAAGCACTTGGAATGTAGGAGTTGATGCATTATGTTTAGTTTAGACTTTATTGTGAAAATAGCAGATCTTCAAGCTTGTAGATCTGCTATTTTCAAAATGTTTGCCTCTTTCTGATATTATTTGACAATTTGGCCAATGTTTGACCATTTTTTATAGTATAACGTTTGTTGATTACTTTTGATGCAGTAATGTTCATTTTTTTTAAGGTATTAAAAAGGTCTTAAAGGTCCTTAAATTGTCACTTCACTATCATCTGGGGACCACCCCAAATCATGTGGGGATCCCCCTGGGGGTCTCGACCCACATGGTGAGAATCACTGATCTAACCAAACTTGACCAGCTGCTAAGCTGGTCTGTCCAGTGTCCAGCCATCTGACCAGCTAAGTCCAGCTGCTAAGCTGGTCTTTGCTGGTCTGTCCAGTGTCCAGCCATCTGACCAGCTAAGTCCAGCTGCTAAGCTGGTCTTTGCTGGTCTGTCCAGTGTCCAGCCATCTGACCAGCTAAGTCTAGCTGGTAAGCTGGTCTTTGCTGGTCAGTCCACCCATTTGACCAGCAAAGACCAGCTACCAGCTTGGCTTTGCTGGTCAGTCCAGCCAGCCAGCTGGCTGACCAGCAAAGACCAGCAGAATCCAGCTTAGTGCCCAGCTAACCAATTACACTGACACACCAGCCTGACCAGCCTGGCCAGCTTGTCCAGCCTGGTATACCATCTAAACCAGCTTAAGACCAGCCAAGACCAGCTAATACCAGCTAAAACCAGCTAAAACCAGCAACCATCATAAGCTGGTTTGTGCTGTTTTTTTCAGCAGGGTTAGAAGACTAGGATGAGTGGCTGCATGTAGATTCAGACAGACAGGCGGAGTGATATGTGAGGCTCCAGGCTCTAGTCTACACAGTGCAATGTTGTAGAAAGTGGAGTGATATGCTGTGTTCTAGAAAAAAATCACACCCTGTGTGAAGTGAGTGGTGCCTTGCTTAGCTTGGCTAACATGTTCAATCAGCCAAGCTAACATGTCCAACGTTAGCTTGGCTGATGGCACTGATGTCACTTTGAAACATGTAAACTCTATTTCGTCATGCGTCTCGCTAGCCAATCAAAGCACACCCTTTCAACATATTGTCACGTGTCACGTGATGCTTGACCAATGTTAGCTTGGTGGACACACGGACATACAGACATACATACATACATACGGACACACAGACAAAGCCAGATATAGGAGTGGTTGCCTTCGGCACCACTCAAAAAATAGTTCCAAGTTCAAGAAAAGAGCGGCAAATGATGTGGGAATGTAATATGGGCTGCCCACACTAAAAACGCATGGGGCCCAAAGGTACAAATCTGCTCTTGGCCCTGAACGGACAGACCCACACTGGCCCACTATGGGCTAGCCCCAGCTCAGCCCCAAGTGTGGGCTGCCCACAGCAAGCCCACGGTGAGACCACAGCTGTGGGCATCACCTGGGCAAACCCGCGATGGGCCTGTGCAGGCTTGGTGCGGGCTTGGCATAGCCCTCACTGCCCACACATAGCCTGCATGGGCCCCACAGGGGCTCGCTTGCAGGGATTGGCTAACCTTTTCTTATCTCAACAGTGTAGACAGTGTAGGAGAGACAGACAGTAGGATAGCTGCTAGAACGCCTCCTATCTCTGGTAGGCAAGGCAAGTTTATTCGCAGCACATTTCAACAACAAGGCAATTCAATGTGCTTTACATAAAATATTAAGCAATTACGGGAAACACGTTACAAAAGGACATTTGGATTCCGTAAAAGAGGAAGACAAAAAGGAAGTTAAAACAGCAGGCTGGCTGTGTAATTGTTTTAATGTGGCTGTTCAAATTCAGGTCTGAGTACATGACTACACCAATGTTTCTGGCTTGGCTTGTGGTTTGTGACAGAAGGTGTCCACTCAATAAGTGTGTGTGCGTGTGTGTGTGTGTGTGTGTGTGTGTGTGTGTGTGTGTGTGTGTGTGTGTGTGTGTGTGTGTGTGTGTGTGTGTGTGTGTGTGTGTGTGCGCGCGCGCACGTTTGTGTGGTTAGTGTGTACTGTGTGTTAGTGTGTATCAGCTTAAAACACCCTGTAGTTTCATGGAGAGTTTATTTCTCTCCTGAAGCAGGCAGAGAGATTTCTTTAACAAGGTTAATTAGCCGCCGAAAGTTGCTGTTTCAGCCAAACTGGTTAAGGCTGGAGCGGGAGGGAAGCCTCAGCCCCCGTCAGTCAAATACGAGAACGCTAGATTTATCTTGTTGGCCTGAACCCAGTTAAATTAGCCCTCAGCCTGGCTGCACTGTGTGTGTGCGCGTGCGCGTGTGCGTGCGTGCGTGCGTGCGAACGAACTGCAAGCCTATCGGGTCCTTTAAGGTATGCACACAGATGGCAGTGAGTGAGAACAAACTAATATTAGAATGGAATGGAACAGGGGTTCTCAAACTGGGTTTCCCAGGGGTTCTTGGGGGGGGGGGGGGGGGGGGGTGGCAAAATGAGTTAATATAGCATCAGTTTAACAACTGTAAACCTATATTAACTGGCCACAAAAGGTTTGGAATGTTAACTTCGCTGGATTATTTCACCCCCTTTAATAATACCAATTGGTATTGTGTTTTATGTAATTTGTTATCGTTGATTAGTCACCTTTACGACAAGGTACAACTTGTAAGGAAAGGATTGGGCATTTGTGGAATGAGCAGCACAGCTAAACGTGTGGGTAGCGCCCCGATTTGTTTTGCCAAAATCCCCTGCGATAGTGCTGGTATTCGCCCTTTGTTTTGAGTTGCTTGGTGGATTGGATGATTGCACTCTGCCACAGTAATGAGGAAAAAACAACACATATTGGCCATTTTTGCACCACTTAGACACATTTTGCTGTGGCATGGCATCCCATTCCTCAACCAGGATTTGTTGCAAGTCAGCCAACTGTTGGTCTGATGGTCAATCCAGCACCTACAGCACACCCAAGCTGATCCCACAAGTGTTCAATAGGCTCTATGCACAGCGGCCATGTTATGAAGACATTCACAGGTGTTACCAATGATACTAATGAAGGCTCTGTTCCATTCTGATCAAACAGAGTCGGGGTGCTGATATTGTGCACGTTGGCTCACTGGAAACACTCTGCTACACCAGTGGGACTAAAATGTGGGTCCAGGGACCCTCATTGTTCCTTAAGGGGTTTCCAAATGGCCCCTTACGGGTGTGTAACTCTGAGAGTGTACAAATGTAACCAAATGGACCCGTAAGGGTCCATTTGGTTACATTTGTACACTCTCAGAGTTATGGGGGTGGTGGAAATTGAAAAATCTGAGAACCACTGTGCTAGACTAAATGGAACAGAGCCTTCATTAGTATCATTGGTAACACCTGTGAAGGAAGTGAGACTATGGCTGCTGTGAATAGAGCCTATTGGGTTGAGGTCTGGACTCACGCCACGCCTAGGGCTGTCACGATTACATATTTAAGTTGACGATTAATTGTCACTCGAATAATTGCGATTAACGATTTCATTGTGCTTCTGTCGTTGAACGTTATTGTGAACATCATGAATAGAAATTACATTTCTGTTTGGCTTTTAGCCTTCGTAAACAAAAGTTGCACGGCAGATATGACAAATAACACATATTTAATTACTTTACACTTAAAAAATAAACATTAATAGTGGAAATAGCCGATCTATAAGCTGAAAAACGCGCCGCAGCGTGGCGCGTTTTGAGCTTGTAGATCTGCTATTTCCAATATTTTAGATTTAAAAAAATATATATATCTGTCATTTTTTAACATGGAATCGATTATGACGATTATGCAAAAATAATTGTGATTGTATAGAATAATTGCGATTAGACGTTTATGTAATAATTGTGACAGTCTCCAAATTCCTGGGGCGGCCACTTCGTCTTTGACTTCACCAGTCTCACGGAACTTGGTCTTAAGTTTGGAAATGTCTTTCTTTCACCAATTAATGCTGCCACTCTGTATGCTGGAACACCAGCTTCCAGTTGCCCTATTGCACGGGCCTTACCCTGAAGGGACAAACGTGGCATCTTTCCCCCAGTGTTGCTGCTTGGAGCATATCCAAACTCAACAAAGTTGCAGGACCCGTGCTCAGGTGCCAGGCACACACCCACACCTGTGACTGGCACACACCCGCCAGCACTTGAAGCTCAAAACAAGAGCGAATGCTCAGAACAGAACAGTATTGCAGGGGACTTTGGCAATTTTTGGGGTGGCGCTACAAGGTCTATCTCGTTGTAAAGGTGACTAATCAATCAAAATGATATAAAACATGTTATTAAAGGGGAGAAATAATCGACCGAAGTTAACTTTCCAAACTTTTTTGTGGGCAGTTTACATAGGCTATTTGAAAATAGCCGATCAAAAGCTCACAACCTGTGGCGGTGCAACGCGTTGTTGAGCTTTTTGATCTGCTATTTTCAAAAACATCTTGGAAATATATATATTTTTAAAACATTTTAATACTTTTCTGGGGGTCCCAAGTGTGTCTGTTTATCAAAAAGCTGGAGAGACGAGGAGACCCCTGAACAAACACTCAACGATTAGCATCGTTGAGCACAATATAGAGCTTTAACTTTTTTTTTTTTCACTTTTTATAGTTTTGATCTTTTTTTTTACAAATCTCTTTATTACTTTTTTGCAGACAATAAAAATAACATTTTGGCAATAGTAAGGACAAAGAGGTCTGTCATTTTCTTACAAAAAAACAAACAAACAATTAAAACAAAACAACAAACACAACATAACAGAACAAAACAGTAACAAGATAACACTCGTACATGTTTAAATACAAGTTTTTGTTATAACCCATTAAGACCTGAGGCCAATTCTACAAAGGTCTTCTAAATCCTAGCTTTTTTAAAGCTCCTTTAAAGTCTGAACTGGCTGACAATCATATCTCATATGATAGTTGTTCGATCACGGTGCCTTTTCAAACACAAAACCCAATCTTCAAACTGCATTCTTCAAAACCCCTGACTCTCCTGTCAAAACCAATGCACAAAATCAAACAATGCTTTCAGATACCAGCCAGTCAATATGAAAACACTGGCGTATTCATTAGACACTACAGTACATGCATTAGCAAAGTTTATTGCAAATACATTTTGCAAGAAGAAAAAGTATTGTAATTTCAATTTCCAGTGAATATATTGTATACTGCGAGCAGGGACGTGCACAGATAGACTCTAGGTGGTGCTAGAGCACCTGCCCTTTGCCCTCTTGACCAGAAGTGCCCTTTTGAAAAAAAAGAAAAAAATGTGTTTTTTTTCCCCAGTTTACATCAGGGGTCTTCAACAGGGGGTCCGGGACCCCTAGGGGGTCCTCAGAGTTACTACAGGGGGTCCGCCAAATCTTTATGTGATATGATTTTTCTTTTTACCATAACCACTCGAAACCTAGCATCCCTTTTCTCAGGAGAACTTTAGCCAAAAATAGCAGATCTACAAGCCCAAAACGCCTCGCGCTGCGAGGCGTTGTGGGCTTGTAGATCGGCTATTTTTGGCAAAGAGGTATAGGCGTAGAGGGAAAAAAGAGCAGACCAAGTAAACATAACAAAGTATCATGTACTTGAGCACCTGCCCCTCAAAATGTCTGTGCACGCCACTGACTGCGAGTACTGCAAAAAAATACAGTATTGTCTGTATATCCAGTACATTCATAAAAACAAGTAAACTCTAAATGAAAAGCTCTTTACAGTACAGTACATGTTGTGCCAGTGCTAAATCACAGCCAATGAGAGCCTCAGCATCAGGTCTTTGTGTTGGTTCATGCCACAGGAAACGGGGAGAAAAAAAAAACAAGTTCCACACTTACGTAACCGCAGTAGGGCCGCAACCATCATTTATTTTCTTAGCCATTATTCTATCTATTGCTTTTTTGATTAATCAAATAATCGAGAACTGCTTTTTCATATTTGTAAAAAATGTTTTATGTATCGAGGAATCGATTAACCACTTTTGTTTCATACTTTGTCGCACAACAAAAATATCAATCAAAGTAGATCCATTGTGACACAATATGTCACAATGTAACGTGTTGTGTGCTTGTAGATTAGCTATTTTCACATTTGGTGGGAACTCTGCCATCCACATGATTTTTAAAACTATATAGTTATAGTTGTAGTGATCAGTGTGAATGGCGATGTTCCCTGGCATATGGGTTTGGGTCATAGAAGGGACGTGCACAGATAGACTCTAGGTGGTGCTAGAGCACCTGCCCTTTGCCCTCTTGACCAGAAGTGCCCTTTTGAAAAAAAAGAAAAACATTTTTTTTTTTCAGTTTACAGCAGGGGTCTTCAGCAGGGGGTCCGGGACCCCTAGGGGGTCCTCAGAGTTACTACAGGGGGTCCGCCAAATCTTTATGTGATATGATTCTTCTTTTTACCATAACCACTCGAAACCTAGCATCCCTTTTCTCAGGAGAAGTTTAGCCAAAAATAGCAGATCTGCAAGCTCACAACGCCTCGCGCTGCGAGGCGTTGTGGGCTTGTAGATCGGCTATTTTTGGCAAAGAGGTATAGGTGTAGAGGGAAAAAAGAGCAGACCAAGTAAACAAAAAAAAGTATCATTTACTTGAGCACCTGCCCCTCAAAATGTCTGTGCACGCCACTGGGTCATAGATCTATAGCTGCCACGCAGAGAAAACCCCTTCTCCCCAACAAGGTTGAGGACAAGAGCTGTATGTTGGAAGACAAACGTTTATGAATCGCTGGTTGATGGTGAACCACTGGAAACATGACACACACCATGTTGAAATCTGACATCGTCCCAAATCACCACGTAGACAGAATGCACGGCCTGCTGACACTCAGACAGAAAACAACTGAAAAAAATCAATACCGAATTCTCTTCCACCTCCTGCTCTCGGATTGTTTACATCCATTCTTGCTATACCGACATTCCACACACCTGCACCCCCACTGTGCACTCTGAACTGTGGGAGCGATTTGGAGTTGTTGTTTGTAAACGATGATGACAACTCTGTTGTATTTGTGTTGATCTTCTGCCGTCAGTGTTGGCCATTTGGCAACGTAAGTGCAACACAGTGTCAAATGTGTTTCAGTGAGCGAGAATGCTTTTAAGGTTTTTTTCCTTTTTTTGTTTTTCAAAAGAGGGGGTTTGGCGAGTTGTTTACGGTTTTAGCAGTTCGGAAAAAAACGAAACATTATGATGACAACTGTTGCCAAGACGACGATGACGGCACGGCATAGGGCATCGCAGTTCCCGCCCACTTCCTGGTGCCGGAAGAAAATACTCAATGCATTTTTCCCACTGACTTTTCCAAAGATATTTATATCAATTCATTTAAGCCTAGAATCAAGCTATCCAGGCTCCCAGTGAATCATGACCATAAAACGTTTGATTCTGTGAAAAAACTTTTTTGAAAACGGCAAAACAAAGGGTATTTATTAAATATAGTATATCATATAATTAAATATAAAATAAAATAAATCACAGAAAAAAAACGTTTAATGGTCATGATTCACTGGGAGCCTGGATAGCTTGATTCTAGGCTTAAAGGACAACTTTGGTTTTTTACAACCAAGGTTTATATTTTAGCTTGTAATTAAAGTAAATAAATGATGAGTGTATTTTTTTTTCATTTACTGCTTTCTATAGTTTTAGCATTTTTTGCAATATTTTTTACAGTGGGCGGGGGCATTCTGTCCGGTGGCTAAATATGCCTTTTTTACACAATAAAAAAGGTCCGGCTGTCTGAGATGGCCAGATGTGAGTTATTGGGGGCTAGAAGAGCTACTGTAAATAATAATAAAGAAAACGCCGGGTTAATGTGTTAAAAAAATACATATTTAGCCACCGGACAGAATGCCCCCGCCCACTGTGAAAACACTGTAAAAAAGATTGTGAAAATTGCTAAAACTATAGAAAGCAGTAAATTTAATTTTTTTAACACTCATCTTTTATTTACTTTAATTACAATCTAAAACATAAACATTGGTTGTAAAAAAACAAAGTTGTCCTTTAAGTGAATTGATATAAATATTTTTGGAAAAGTCAATGGGAGAAATGCAGTGGCCGCAACTGCGATGCCCTATTACGCCCGATTATGGACACGTCGACTTACGATCGTATGACGTCATATTTCACACATAGAAGCAGCTGCGAGACACAGAGAAGTGTGCGTCGAGCAATAGAGTCGAGCAGCATTTAGATAAAAAGTCAGATAATTCGTTAAACTGAGAGTTAGATAATTAAGAGTCAGATACTTCGCTCTTATATAATCTCATAGAATCTCACAGACGATCTGGTCTGGTGGAGATATAGACAAAGACAATACAAAGGGGAACTGTGAACGGCACGCCATTCCCTTCCGGACGTGACTTAACGAAAGACCGAGTTCACCGAGTTCATCTCACACCCAGGACATAGAAGAATAGGGGTGTTCACTCTCCATTCCGACATCTCACCACTCCGACTAGTGGCTTCCGCGTGCGGTTAGGGTTAGGGTTAGGGTTAGGTATAGGGTTCGTCAACGTCGGAAAGGCGACATGTCGGAAAGGAGAAATGCACCCAAGAATAGGTTAGCCTTACAACCTAAGATGACCTCATTCTTAACTCCCACCTTCACTTGTGGCAATCACAAAGAATCAGCACCTAAAGATTACCCTTAGTAAACAACAAATAATACAGTCCTAAATAATATCGAGTAGTAGAAACCTCCACAACAACACATTAGTATGCATATGGTACATTTTAACAGTTTTTTTTTGTCAGAACAAGGTTCAGAGGTTTGTTCGGAAACATGTACTTTGGACTGGCTAAGCCTTAAGACACACACACAGGTAATAACTAGATACAGGTGTGTATTCCAACACTATATTGCACTACTGATTCAAAGTTAGTGAGTGACGGTACAGTCTGTCATAAAGCGCGCGCGCGCGTGTGTGTGTGTGTGTGTGTGTGTGTGTGTGTGTGTGTGTGTGTGTGTGTGTGTGTGTGTGTGTGTGTGTGTGTGTGTGTGTGTGTGTGTGTGTGTGTGTGTCAGACTGTACAGGGCAAACACTAAATAGATTAAAGTGGATGAAAACACTGTCCTTGTCTCCCACAGGTCTTACATAGTGTGTTAGCCTCAGGGAGGACACGGACACACACACACACACACACACACACACACACACACACACACACACACACACACACACACACACACACACACACACACACACACACACACACACACACACACACACACACACACACACACACTTATTCAACTCATTGAAACTCATTAATAGCTGTGTATCTTTCCTGTTCTACCCCATATTTGGTCTCCTGTGCAGGTTCTGATTTTATTATTATTATTATGTTTACCACTGAGCTAATAGAGCCTGCCTCTGCCCGCTTGGTCAGGGGACAAACTTGTGAACTTCAGGTCAATATTTCTGTCAATAGAAGTAGGATTGTGTCAAAGGTCGTGTCCAACCGAGGCCCAGGATATAAACGTCTCTATAGAAGAGCAGGGAGACCAAAGAGAGCAGTTATATTGTATTAGTGTACTTACTTACTCTACCAATGGACAAAATGACATTTCATTCACTAAATAAACGTACATAATACAGCTTTTAAGCTCAAAGTGTCCATTGCAGCCACTAGCGATTTAGCCACTGTTATATATGTTTTCAACTACAGTGTTAATGGAGGCTATAGCCCTGAAAAGGTGGTGTTTACCTGCTCCAGAGCAGGGCCAGCATTCAACCCACTTCAAACTATCATTGCTGTCAGACTCAATAGGCTCTATGCACAGCAGCCATATTGTGAATAATCTCTCAAGAACAGATTCTGCTCTACGTTTGAATCTGTCGGTAGCCGTGTTGACAACCCGTGCGCATTGGTTTCAAGAGGGCGTGCTATCAGATCAGGAAGCAGGCCGCGCTTTACCCAATCAAATGTAGTGGGCGGGATTCACGTGTCCGTCGACCCTTCCCCCCTCGAAACTAACCGAAACTAATTTAACAATAGCGTCCGCGGAGCAGACAAAAGCACGGAAAGATATTCACATTTTAACTTGCTCTTTCATCATAGAAACAAGTGGGCTTATAACCAAAACCATCCATGTTCTCTGGGAGAAGTGGTGTTAGTGTTCCGTGTAGAAATATTGTTAGTGGGAATGAAAACATAGTCGCACCACCCGGAAGTGGAGCGGTGAAGGCAGACCAAAACCCGGTTTCCTTGTGCACGTGTGCTGCGTTTTCTTCCGCCCAGAGCTAACTGAGATAGAACAAACAGCAGAGGTCGCTGTTTTTCATTTTCAGTTAGTTCTGGGTTCCCAGATTGTATTGGGAATGAATGGGCCCCTTCCTTACTTCCTTCACAGGTGTTACCAATAATACTAATTAAGGCTCAGTTCCATTTAGTGTGGCATAGTGGTTGTCTTATTTTCAAGGACCCCCATAACTCTGAGAGTGTACAAATGGAACCAAATGGACCCTTACGGGTCCATTTGGTTCCATTTGTACACTCTCAGAGTTACACACCCACCATAAGGGGCCATTTGGGAACCAACATGGTGTTTCTAGTGAGCCAACATGCACGTTATCTGCACCCTGACCAGAATGGAACAAAGCCTTCATTAGTATCATTGGTAACACCTGTGAAGGAAGCAAGAAGAGGCCCAATTTCTTTCCAATATGGCTGCTGTGCATAGAGCCTATTGGATCCTCAAACTGTCGACCAAACCAGCTAACTCCACCCCCTCTCCCCTGCGTGGCACAAAGACAGAGCTGCTGCAGACTCAGAGCGGATGAAAACTAACTTTAACGAGGCAGTTTTTTTCCCCCGTAGTCTGTTAAAAGTAACTATGCAGTGTACCTGTTTATCAAAACTTAGCACTGACGCTAATGTTATGAAAACAATTAATTCTATTTCTAAAGTCTGTGTAGTGTTTTCTGAGGAGAGCAATATGACAAGAAATGAGTTCATTTCTCTCGCTAGTTCTGCTGAAACTGCAACTCCGTGAACCCTTCTTTGCAGAAGTTACTGCAATATTTAAAGAGCTGGATTGGGGTAAAGTGGCGATAATATAATGACACATGCAAGTATCTGACAATCTAGTCAAGTCAAAATACCAACTTTGATGAGGCACTATTGCTTTGTCTTAAAAATATACTTGTGTTTCTTTTTTCCTGAAAATTTAACTTTTTGGAGTTAGCTGGATTTTGCCCGACAGCAGAGATATCCAAAACTGTGGCCTTTCAGGAAATGAAATAAAAATAGAAATAATAACCTGTGTTCCAATGGATCCAATGGAGTTGTATTATTTAGTCACAAGCTCATAACTGTGATGAATTACCCCCCTGAGCTCTGTGGGTTTTTATTTTTTTCCCCAGCTCATTCACACTGGATTAAAGCCAAGTCTGAAATTCCCTTCAATTCACCAGTTGCACGGGGCTTCCTCGGCTATGACAGTAGTTTTCAATATTTTCTGGATCAGGGCCCACTTTACAATATTGAAAGCCTTTGCGGCCCACCCATCTGACCACTTAACACGGCAGCCTGCATGGTCAGAGCAGGTGTATTTTAATGATCAATCAATTGATTGTTGTTCTGCTTGGATCAGTAGAACTAACATAGTACACGTTAAGTTCCTAGTCATCAGCATCACAATGAAAACATATGCTTTTTTGAGCAGTGTAGCCGCTCCTATAAGTGGGTTTGGGACCCATCCGTAGCGAAAGTTTTTCTTTCCGTCGTGAAAATTTGTCTTTCGCTGTACTGTGATTGGCTGACTGGTATTCAGACCCTTTGCTCAGTACTGTGATTGGCTAGCGAGACGCATGACGAAATTAATAACTCATAAATATCACCACTCACTTCAAAATAATTACTTTTTTTTAAAAGTGAGCTTCCATCACTGTGGTGACCACTGTTGTTTTTAAATAGCACCGCTCACTTCACACTGGGTGTGATTTTTATGTTCTTATTTGTTATATGTCAATGCTATATTATCATTAATATCATGTTTTTTTGCCAATTATTTGGGGGGAATAATGCAGACCATGGCTCATATTCAGATGAAGGTTTGTGCAATAGAGCGTGGTCATGAAAACCATCCATATAAGCGCAAGAAGCGACATAACAAAGTCTAAACCAGTTGTGCTATAAACACGCCCCCTTCTGTGGCCAACGCGGAAGTGCCTTTTTCAAACAACCGCGGACTATTTCTTTTCGCCGATAAAGTATAGTTTTGGACCATGACGGAGGCGCGCCGACTCAGCAGACCTTGAGGCCGAGGAGACGCGCCCGAGCGCCTCCAGGCGCGAGTGCCCGCGTCGACCGGCCAATGGTCTGCTAGTCGACTCAGCGCCGTTCGAGTTGTGTACCGATAGGGACAGAATAGTATATAATGTTTTGGTGAGAGCGTTTGCCCCAACTGTCACTCAAAGTGGCTACTGGCCAATCACAGCGCGTCCTTGCACAAGCGTATTGGCCAATCATGCACAACTGGTTTAGACTATGGAGGCACGCGCGCAAGAAACCAGGCAATGGACATCGGAGTAAAGTCTTAATTGTCACAGTATGGGGTGAGCGCTTTCACTGACAATTTGAGGAGATTATTCATGAATAGAAGTCCAGGACTGCGCTCCAATTATAATAGTTTATGCACAGACCGTCCTCAGTGTGCTAGGCTAGCCTATACATAAAACATGCAAACAAACATGTTTAACATAAGTGCGTTCTGCTAGCAATTACTGCTGCTGAGCAGTACTCAGCCTCCCCTTGGTTTCGGGTATTTCACAACAATCACTATTACTAATAAGATATAGTTTTAAAGTGGATGGCAATTATCTTTATGCTTATCGCACCTAGTGACTGACTGTATCTTTCAACAAAACAGAACATGAGGAACAGAACATAATGAGATAGTGTCTCTTTGTGCAAAAACAAAATGAAGAACACTTAACCCATTAAGACCTGGAACTGTGTCATTTTTAGATTTGAGCTAAAAAGCATTATTTTACACTTTGGGCTATTCAAAAATAGCAGATCTACAAGCTCATAGCGCGGCACCGAGTGCCGCGCCACGAGCTTGTAGATCTGCTATTTTTGAAAAATCGTGAAAATGTGTGCAAATCTTTGAATATATATGTTTTTAAAGCGAACATTTTTAACTCAAATCTTTGCTTCTGGGGGTCTCTGGAACAACATATTTTGATGGGGGTCCGCGGCCAAATACATATAATTTTGGGGGTCCTTGACATGAAAAAGATTGAGAACCACTGATATAGAAACATATGTTTTTCAGAATACTGTTGAGATTTAGGAGACATGTAGAATCGGCTTCAGGTCTCAATGGGGTAAAGCAAACACAGTCCCTAAACCCACACAATACAGTATCACTTAAAATGTGTAGTAAGTAAGTAAGTGAAACCAGAGCTGTGAACACACGCAGGACCTACAGTATGTGTCACCAAAGGTGACACTTAAAGAATAATGCTAGCTACAACAATGCCACGTTGACCAAAGTGAAAGAATAGTAACCACAGTAGTCAGGGCCAAAGAATACAAAACATTGAATCCCTATCCGACTGGATCATATTACAACGTTGGGTAGTTCAGAAAAACAAGATTAGGGTCACTTTGATATCTGACCTCAGCAAACATTTTATCAATACGAAACCGTCGCTGTCGGTCAGAAATCTCCTATCTCCATATTTCAACTTGTTTATGTTTGTTTCGTAAAGGAATGCCCTACTCCGTCGTACTACAGCGTCACATATAAGTCGCAAAATTAGCACATCTACAAGCTCAAAATGCGTCACAAAATGACGCATTTTGAGCTTGTAGATCCGCTATTTCTGCTATTTTTTAAATTCTAATAACAGTAACAGTCACAGTTTTGGACATATGAGGATTCCAACCCGAAATATGAGTTTTCTTAATCAAATAACCTTTAACACACACAATCCAAATCTAATCCCCTCGGATACGGATTAAACATGTTGAACTCTTGAGCCCTGGATTCCAGCCATGGCTGCCGGCCTGGCTATCTCTGCCTCTGCCTCGCTGCTGAAGGAAAACACTCACGATGTAGGCTAATAGAGAGACCATCGTCTACCATCAATTATCCAAACGCACCTGCAAAATATAGGCTACACTGTAGCGACCGTTCATTCATGCTGTCTGCTCGGGTCGTTCAGTCTAACAATAAACTGCACTTTAGTGTGGTCCACCTCTTCTCACTTTAACATTCTACCAAACACGATGTACAAAGACCACTATAGGTGCAATCTCTTGTCACTTATAGATGATTGTGTTCAACCTATTCATGATTTGTCAATTTCAAAATTAAAGGTAGGGTAAGTGATTTTCTTTGGTTAAAATAAGTGTTAAATAGCTCTATATTCTGATGGTACTCATTGTTACAGAGTGTTTGTTCAGTAACAGGAGTCTCCATCTCTCTCCAAGTCTTTATTAAACAGAAAATACATTTTCAGGTCGGGATACCAATTTTATCCAATCAGGATAGATAACTCAGTCCGGATACGGATTAAACAAGTGTAATTGGAAGTGATGACACAACGAAATGAGCAGACAAAATTGGACCTGGAACACTGTAAAAAAAATAAGCTGATAAATGGGTACTCGCTCCTGATTGGCTGAAATTGTGTCACCTACCTGACAATTTGTTTTCTGTTCATTAAAGAGCTGGGGAGACGGGGAGACTCCTGTTACTGAACAAACACTCTATAGCAATGATTACTATCACAATATAGTGCTTTAACCTTTTAACAAAAAACTTTTGTTTTAACCAAGAAATATCACTTATACCCTACCTTTAATAAAAAAAAATCATATCAAGATAATTTAAAGAAGACTTTAAACTAGCAACTGAATGTGTCAAGGGGCAACCCGTGCCCTATAGACATTAATAAGGAACTTTGCATGCACACACAGTGCACTGCTGCTTCCCAATGCATTCACCAGCAAGCCGGCTGGGAACAGTATTTAGTGTCCTTCTATGTATATATCTGAAGACATTCTAACAATCAATGACTGAAAGGGTTTTTAAATGTTTATTGATTGACACTGTGTGGGGAAGTTGAATTGTGTGTGGGGTCACCTGTCTCTCCTCTGCAGCGCTGGCAATCCTGTTGATTGGAACGGGCCAAGCACTGTAGAGGAGGAGGGGTGTGTGTTTGTGCTGGTATTATGTTTTGGCTTTAGTTGATAATCTAGGAATGAATTGGCGCCTTGGGAAACATTGTAATGAACATATTTAACTTACTTCATTATGACGTAATTGTGTAAAATAACTCATGGGCCTTAGGTAGCCTTGTTTGAGTTAACAGAGTTACCTATTAGTGGGGCATGTGATGGTTTGCCTCACCTGCTTAAAATGCACGCTGCAGGAGGGTCTGTGTTCAGTTTGGCTTGAGGCTAGCCTTGGAGACATCCAGGGGAGAGAGCTACCAGAGCCTTTGTAGAAGGTTTTCCCTGCTATATTTTCTGTAGTGTCTGGTTTGTTTCATTTCTTTAGCTGTCAAGTGTTTGTTGAAGCTTTGTTTTGGCCAGTGTTTAATTTTGAATTATTATGTTTGCCCGGGCCTGCACTGTGAATTCCCCTGCACTGTGGGAGAGGTAAATAAAATACAAAAACCTGCGTTGGTGGACTTGTCAAGTTTTTGGAGCCTTGGCCGTTCGAGCCTTTTCACAGAACGCATAAAGTATTTATGACATTGTTTACTAAGGTAATAAAATCAAATGTAAAGTCTGGTCAAATACCCATTGTAATCAATGCCGTGGTAATTTTTCTGTAGCCAGCAGGGGGGAAAGTGTGACACCCTGAAGACCATTAATGAGAACTGCTGTCTGTTAATCGACTTCCTCGTGGGCTTCATTTTCAAGACTGCATGCTTGCCGCCTGGCAGTGTCAGATCGCCTTCTTATAAAGGTTAGCTAGGTCCCTCTCACTGGACCAGAACACTCTTAATTGAATCCTCAATTACAAACAAAACTGTTTATTCCCCATAACCAAAAACATTACAACTATACTTCTAAAAATGCATATACACAGCGTCCACCGTCCAGTACAACGCGGGCGCCTCGGAAAACAACGGGAAGTGTTGTCGTCTTCCCTTTCTTTTTTTTTCTATGGAAATAACAAAACGATAGAGCTTGCACAAAAACAAATTTCACCCATTTTTTTACTTCTGTAAACCTGTGATGTAACTATAAGGCTGATTCTGATTCTGAATAAACAGAATAGAATAAACATACAGTAGCTGCCATGTTGGATACGGCACAAAAGCAAGCGACACAGATTGATAGAGTCTGCACTTTGTCTTTGATTAGACAGCAGTCTGTTCAGTGGTCATTATGAAAAAATAATAGACCGCTGAATTCAGAGATTGACCAATCAGAATCAACCATTCAACCAAGCCGTATAATAAATGCTGTTTAATGTAGCCCAGTGTGTGCTATTTTCACATTTAAATACTACTACTAATAATAATAAAAAGAACGGTTTTGGACGTACAGGGTTTCCTCCCGACAGATATGATGACGATATGATCCTTTATCTTTAGTATTTTATTTTAATTTCATCTCTTTTTTATTGTCTTTTTAAAGTGCACTGTTGCACTCTGATTGTATTTGTTTTTATTCTGTAAAGCACTTACAGTTGCCCTGGTGTATGAAAGGTGCTGTATAAATAAAGTTGCCGTGCCTGATATGTATTTATCATTTCTCTTTCTCTCTCGCAGATCGAGCGCGTGTCCGTCTTCTCGGATTCGACCAATAGCAGATCCGGTAACAAAGCAGGGGGCGGGGCTCTGCGTGTCCAGCGCCACTTCCCCTATCCGTCCAATCAGATGCATGTGATCGTTCTGCACCGGGAGCTGCGTCCAATGAGAGCGTACCGAGTCAACATCAGCTTTGAGGCGGTGATCGAGAACGAGCTGCTGGGCTTCTTCAAGAGCACGTACACAATGAACGGAGAGAAGAGGTACAAACACAAACACACTCGCACACACACACACACACACACACACACACACTCACTCACTCACTCACTCACTCACTCACTCACTCACTCACTCACTCACTCACTCACTCACTCACTCACTCACTCACTCACTCACTCACTCACTCACTCACTCACTCACTCACTCACTCACTCACTCACTCACTCACTCACTCACTCACTCACTCACTCACTCCGTGAAGACAGGAGTCATAATGCACATAGAATGGAGAGAGAAGTCTCACACAGACACACACACACACACACACACACACACACACACACACACACACACACACACACACACACACGCTCACACATGCTGGGCCTCATTTTTAAATTATCTGTGCTAGGAGATCGTGTGTGTGTGTGTGTGTGTGTGTGTGTGTGTGTGTGTGTGTGTGTGTGTGTGTGTGTGTGTGTGTGTGTGTGTGTGTGTGTGTGTGTGTGTGTGTGTGCGTGTGCGTGCGTGCGTGCATGTCAGAATGATGTGTGGAATCTTACTGACACTGGAGTTATTACTGCAATATATTAGACCAGCGTTTCACAACATGTGGGCCGAGGCAAAATAATTGCCAAAACACAAAAGGTTTTACTGATAATAAAACATTGATATTAAAATGTATATGTAACAAAAAGGCATGGTATGCTTTCTTTAAAATCGTGATCGATCGCAGTGGCGTCGTTAGGGGTGGGCTTCGGTGGCTATAGCCACCAATGTTTTGTCCAAAGCCACCAATAAAAAAAATTAAAAAATTAAAAAATTAAAAGTTTTTTTTTTTTTTTTTTGAATTATATATGTATCACCCTAATCTAACCCTAACCCCTAACCCTAAAACCGAAATAAATTAACCCAAAACGGGGGGGAAAGCACCCTAATCCGCGAAATCCGCGGTAAAAAACGCGCGCGCGCGCGGGAGGAGGGGCACATGCACGCGCGCTGTGCGCGCGTGCATGTGCCCGTTGCCTGCGGGGCTAAGCCCCCGACCTAGTAGAGACCTAGCGACGCGTCTGATCGATCGCATGATTGATCATTTTAAATAAACACGGCACTCGACTCATTCAATGGCAGAAAAAAACATGGTCTAGTTGCCACAGTGCCAGCGATGTTTGAGCGTTTTCACTCACCTTTGAAAAATCATGGAATATTTATTCTTCACAGCGATCGACCCGCCGATCGCGGTAAAAGACGTAGCGGGATCTCGTACACTCTGAGAAAGACAATTGGCCAGCCACGATTGTCCATTCCATGTATATGGGCAGTTGAATGAACGGAAAGCAGAGAAAAAGGCGTTTTATCTTTTTAACATTTTAACAACATCATGTTACTATAGTGATAACAACAACATGCCACACTAGCTTTGTCTTTATTTGTTTGGGCCCGAGGCCAATGCAAATAAAATACATTTTAACTACATCCTCAGAGGGCTCGCTTTTCTCAAGAGTCTACAAAATTGACTTAGTGAGCACCTTGCATTCAACCTGGACCAGACTCAAAACAAGAGCACCCGGTGTATTCGGTACATCATTTCCATTTATTCCAGCAGCTATCAGCCACTGGAGTAGTGTGTTCAGTGGTGGATAAAAGTACTGAAATGTTTTACTTAAGTAAAAGTAACGATACTGCAATGTAGAACATTTTACAAGTAAAAGTCCAGAATTCAAAATTTACTCGAGTAAAAGTACAAAAATATCGGTATCAAAATGTACTTAAAGTACCAAAAGTAAAAGTACTAAACTGTTGGAAAATAGCAGATCTACAAGCTCACAACGCGTCGCAATGCGACGTGTTGTGAGCTTGTAGATCGGCTATTTTCAAATAGCCTAGGTATTTAATGGGGTGGTTAATGTATGTTTTATAATGTAATAATTTATATCTGCAAAGTAACTAAAGTTTTCTAATAATTGTAGTGGAGTAACAGTACCTACAACATTTGCCTCCGAGATGTAGTGGTGTAGAAGTAAAACTATTGCAAATTGGAAATAGTCCAATAAAGTAAAAGTACCTCAAAATTGAGAGTAAATGTACTTTTTTACTTTACACCACTGGAGTAGTGTGGTGTTGTTTACCTGCAGAAACACATTATGCTAGCTTTGTTTGCCCAAAAACGTCCCCGTCTACCAAAACAAACAGTGAACACACAGCGAGAGGGCGATGTGTTTCTGCATGGCTTTAAATATATGTATGTATGTATGTGTGTGTGTGTGCAGCTGGCTGTGAGTAATTACACGGTTTCCTCTATCAATCTGTTCTAGTTCCATTTTCTTATTTCTAAGCTAAGATAACGTTATTGATTCCAAGGCTGGACTGGGACAATAATTCACCCGGGGGGCGTTTAATGCCTTGACCGGCCCACTTCTGATGTGTGGGGGGAAAAAAGGGTCTTACCCAAGGTTATTTTCACCCCCTGTGCTCATCACATTTAATTTCAGCATCAGTTCCTTAAAGGAGCGCTCCCACTAGAGATGCACGGATGGGCTTTTTTCGTCACCCTAATCCGTGTGTACACGTTCATTATCCCTCCGTTATCCAACAGCATTAATTATATCATCCTATTTATAGATCCGCACCAACCGCACCGCAGGGATGCAAATGGGATGCTATATGGATACGTACTTGTATACAAACATGTCACTCTCTACTGTCACGATCACCGATGTAGTGACTGTATGCATCCATCTCCATGGTAACAGCAAGCCCTCCGTCACTTTCTCACATCCCAACTTTTCATCAGTGGTGGAAAAAGTACTCAGACATTGTACTTAAGTAAAAGTATCAGTACTGAAATGTAGAAATACTCCGTTAGGGCGCGCTCCCACCGCACTTTTATTTTACCTCTGGGGCAGAATCTGCCAATGCTTTGTCAATACAAATGCGTGGATTCTTGGAAAAAATCCTCAAGACCACGAATCCACGCATTTGCATTGACAAAGCATTGGCAGATTCCGCCCTGGGGGTAAAATAAAAGTGCGGTGGGAGCGCGCCCTTACAAGTAAAAGTCCGGAATTCAAAATTTACTTGAGTAAAAGTACAAAAGTATTGGTATCAAAATGTACTTAAAGTATACCAAAAGTAAAATGACTAAAATGTTTGAAAATAGCAGATCTACAAGCTCACAACGCGTCGCGATGCGACGCGTTGTGAGCTTGTAGATCGGCTATTTTCAAATAGCCTAGGTATAAAATAGGGCTAAAGTGGTTAATGTGTGTTTCATAATATCATAATTTATCTGAAAAGTAACTAGTAACTAAAGTTTTGAAATAATTGTAGTGTAGTAAAAGTACAATATTTGCCTCTGAGATGTACTGGAGTAGAAGTAAAAGTATTGGAAATTGGAAATACCCAAGTAAAGTAAAGTACCTCAAAATTGTACTTGTAGTTGCAGTACTTAAGTAAATGTACTTAGTTACTTTACACCACTGCTAGTGACTGTATACATCCGTATCCATGGTAACAGCAAGCCCTCCGTCACTTTCTCACATCGCAAGTTTTCATAAGACATATCCAGCACTTGACTCGTTGTTGGCAGGGTTAAGAACTCCCTCGCCAAAAGAAAATCGTATTTAGTTATAAATCAAAAGTTCTCTCGCTGTAGCTGCCTTTAGTCCAAGACGAACACTGTCTTTGGCTTCAGTCCACTGTGTTGTTGTTGTCTGGAACGTGGAAGGACCCCTTGCCGTCAAAAGCACCTGTAGTAGGCAGCTAATAGGCTCTATGCACAGACAGCAGCCATTTTGGAGAAAAATTGGGCCTCTTCTGACTTCCTTCACAGGTGTTACCAATGATACTAATGAAGGCTCTGTTCCATTCTGGTCAAACAGAGTCAGGGTGCTGATATTGTGCATGTTGGCTCACTAGAAATACTAGTGGGTCTCAAAGTGTGGTCCAGGGACCCTCATGGTTCATTGAGAGGGTGTAACTCTGAGAGTGTACAAATGGAACCAAATGGACCCTCCCGGGTCCATTGGTTCCATTTGTACACTCTCAGAGTTAAGGGGGTCCTTGAAATTAAAAAGTTTGAGAACCACTGTGCTACACTAAATGGAACAGAGCCTTCATTAGTGTCATTGGTAACACCTGTGCAGGAAGCAAGGAAGGGGCCCAATTTCTGTCCAATATGGCTGCTGTGCATAGAGCCTATTTATGTCTGATGGAAAATTACGTAATATTAAAATACTACAAACGCACACCGAGATTTTGTGCTTTTTAAAAGCTGTAATAGGCCTATTAGATAGATGTCATTAACGTATTTTTCCACCATTATTTCACCCACGGTTTATCCAATATTAATTAATAATTATATTTCATTCATCACAAATCCACCCAAACCCTCGGTTATCCACGGCAACCCCGGCTAAAACCGCGATCTAACTCCCACCCATTTTCAGCATTATCTTCATGTAATTTGTCCTCACTGGGCTTCATGCTATATGGACAGTTCAGAAACCTGCCTACCAATGACATCATCAGTGGGGATTCCAAGCTGATAGAAACTACAGCCTTTCACTTTCTTGAAAATTAGAATGCTGAATAGAAGCACGTTTTCTTGCATTAATAATAAATAAATAAATAAATAAACATCCCTACCAATGATGTCACTGGTAGGCATGTTTAGGAACTGTCCACACCCCTCCTCTGAGACACAGAGAGTACATACAATGGTGCCGTCTTATAAAAAGCATTCCAATTATATTAAGGTTGAAAATGGGTGAAGTTGCCCTTCAGCCACTTGAACACCAGCATCCATATTCTGGGGGGAAACATAGTAGACACTGTAGAGTCTGTATAGATGGAAAGATACGGTCCAAGTCCAAAGGCAACTCGGGTCCAGTTGATTAACCCATTAAGACCTGAGACCGCTTCTAAACATTTTCTAAATCCTAACAGTTTTTTGAAAAGATTTTTCAAAAATAGCAGATCTACAAGCTCATAGCGCGGCACTCGGTGCCGCGCTATGAGCTTGTATATCTGCTATTTTTGAATAGCCAAAGAAATCTAAAGTGACAATGATGCGTTCCAGGTTTTAATGGGTTAAGTCTAGAGCGGGGGTCCGCAGAGCTACTTTAGGGGGTCTGCCAAATCTTTGTGTGATGGGATGTTAAATTTTTACATTAACCACTTGAACCCTAGCGTCCTTATTCTTAGGGGAATATTAGCAGAAAATAGCAGATCTACAAGCTCACACTTGTAGATCGGCTATTTTCGGCAAAGTGGTTTGGTGTAGCCCCCCTTTAAGTGTCTGAAATGAAGAAAAAACCTGAATTTACACTGATGATAGTCAATGAAGCTATCTATGAATTCAATGAAAAAAATGTGTCTGCAACACAATTTTATACAATATGTTGTGGGGGGTCCCTGCTTCATCTCTCTCTCTCTCTCAGCTTAAGGGGTCCTTGGCCTGAAAAACCTTGAGGGTTTAACCCAATAAGACCGGTAACGCATCTCTGTCACTTTAAGATTTCTTTGCCTATTCAAAAATAGCAGATATACAAGCTCATAGCGCGGCACCGAGTGCCGCGCTATGAGCTTGTAGATCTGCTATTTTGTGAAAAATCCTGAAAAAAAATGTTTTCGATTTTTTTTTCAAAAAACTGTTAGGATTTAGATTTAGAACACATCGGGTGCCAAACACGGTCTGAACCGTGTGTTTACATAGTAGCGGTTCCGAAGCTTCGGTGCCGAACACGGTCTGAACCGTGATTTCAGTCTTTTTGTTTTTTTCGTTTTTCTCCGCGCGGGCGGGGCTAGAGCAGCTCTGGGAGCACCCATTGTAATCCTGCGAAGGAAGTGCCAGATCGCTCACCGGAAACACTTTTTTCCCCCCCATCCGCTTCCTGTCTATTTCCTACTTTGAAACGCCTATATCTCCAAATCTGTTTCCTGTGGGGAAAACCGGTCATGCGCGATGCGCGATCCCCCCCCGTTGTAACCCGCGAGTGGAATGTTATGGTTCCAGGCAGTAGCCAGGCTCATGGCACAACATGAATTGATGCTTTTTTTTGTGTGGATTTGCTTGTAACGCACGTGGAAACGTTAAACAGCAAAGCGCAGTCAATGGGGAGAATGCTGGCACCCACGGTAAGTTGTTATGAAAAAATGCTGGCACCCGATGTGTTAAGAATCGCCTCAGGTCTTAATGGGTTAAGTGGTACACAGGCTTAACATCATATTTCAGCATCAGTTCAGTCATTAACGGGGTTAACATCACATTACATTACCCTGGAAATATCCAATGAATAAATCTGATGTACTCACATCAACTCATGTGTGGTGAATGGTAAATGGTGCTTTTATATTGTGCCTTTATTACCCAAAGTGCCTTACAATCTGCATTACATTCACACACACACGCATTCATTCCATTAACCCATGCACACGCACACACGCACCCACACGCACGCACGCACGCACGCACGCACGCACGCACGCACGCACGCACGCACGCACGCACGCACGCACGCACGCACGCACGCACGCACGCACGCACACACACACACACACACACACACACACACACACACACACACACACACACGCACGCACACGCTAGAGGTTGCATTCACAAACTCATGGATATATGTCCTCATGATACAACGCGTGTGAAACTCAGCTCTCCACACAAGTAGCGGTGCTGCCATACATAGTCCATGAGCCAGACAAGATTTCATTATCGAAAGAGTGGGCAAAACCATACCTATATTAAATTGTTCATAGGGTCAATACGAGTAAATAAATATATGATAACCTTTCCACAGGAGCAGCTTTTTCATGCTTATCACACATTTTGTTATTTTCCCCATACGTACATGACAGGTGAAAAACTGACAAAATGTAAAAAAGAGTTATCATAATGAAACTTCCTGAGTTGATTACTTACATGAAGACAATGATTTATCGTATTATAAGTTTTCTGAAATGGTATATTTAAATATGCAAATTAGGCATTTGGTCCATGAGCCAGAGCCCCAAAATTGAGCCAGAAATCGAATATTCCCTCGTTCAAAACCTTTGACTCCAACATCTTAACAAAATGAAATAAGAATGTTGACTTTGGCTTTGTCCAATGTTCCAATGTTGATTCTGGAAAGTTATACAAATGTGGGCATATTTTCCTAATGCCTAATTTGCATATTTAAATATACAATTTCAGAAAACTTGTAATACGATAAATCATTGTCTTCATGTAAGTAATCAACTCAGGAAGTTTCATTATGATAACTAAGCCTTTTTTAAATTTTGTCAGTTTTTCACCTGTCATGTACGTATGGGGAAAATAACAAAATGTGTGATAAATATGAAAAAGCTACTCCTGTGGAAAGGTTATCATATATTTATTTACTCGTATTGACCCTATGAACAATTTAATATAGGTTTGGTTTTGCCCACTCTTTCGATAATCATTGCTCAATTTTGGGGCTCTGGCTCATGGACTAACATGGCAGCAGAGAGACAGCACAATAGTGCCAGCCTTTCTGCCTCGTCTTTGGGCGTCCCAAGTTGTGGAAACCCTCCAACAACCAGTC
The DNA here is from genome assembly GCF_963454915.1 of Gymnoscopelus microlampas. NCBI lineage: Eukaryota > Metazoa > Chordata > Actinopteri > Myctophiformes > Myctophidae > Gymnoscopelus > Gymnoscopelus microlampas. The sequence goes on from NC_139960.1 coordinate 2,584,215, forward strand.
CGTGGGTATAATGTCCTATAGGCTGGATCACCAGAGGAAACAAAGTTCTTAGTCTTACACTGCTGCTTGGTGTTAAAGCTGCTCTCTGTTGTTGTTCTCATGGGCCTGGAAGGAAGTCCCACCTGGCCGTTAGGTAGCGTCGGCTGTTGGTAGATTCCACCGGTGAGTAGTGCCTTCTTTTTTTTTTTTTATCCCTCGATTTTGTAACCCTTTTTGTTTCACCCGGTGCCAATTTTCTAAGTGATCCTGGGCACTACACTCCCCCCACCAGCCTAGGGAGGCCAGGGCCGAGCTCATGCCTCCTTCAATGCATGAGAGCCAACTGACCTTCTTGTCACCTGACAGGGGGGAGTTTCCCTGGTAGGACGTAGCACGTGGAAGTAACACGTTATTCCAACCAGTTCCCTTCCCCTCCATCAGGCGCCCCGGCTGACCAGGGGGAGGCAGTATAGAGACCAGGATTACTACATGTTTTTTGTGAGGGTATTAACTACCCTATGAGACACGGGGAGAACATGCAAACTCCACACAGAGTAGGCCCTTTCGCCAACCCCACCCAGGGTATGGGCGCTGATGACGCGGAGGAGAAGACACGCCCCCAGTAGTAGTGCCTTCTTGTATGCAAGCTACATTGTCCACAGAAGTTGCAAATGCATCCACTGCACCTATCTACATTGACGATGGTAGTTACAACGGGGCAGTTTAACGTCATGCCCAGGACACACACACGCACGCACGCACGCACGCGCGCGCGCACACACAAACATTTTGGCCATTTGAAAATAGCCTATCTACAAGCTCACAATGCGATCAAAACTTGAAATGGGACATTCTGCATAATGAGTACTTTTTCTTTTGGTACTTAAAGTACATTTTGATGGCAATACGTTTGTACTTTTACCTGTAACAGAGTACAGTATATCTACATTGCAGTATTTATACTTTTACTTAAGTAAAACATTTCAGTACTTTTTTCCACCACTGCACACACATTCACACACCGATGGTGTTCAGTGTCTTGCTCAAGGGCACTTTATTGTCGGCTGGTTCGGTCTGGTGTTTTGGGCCCATGCAGACGCACACACACACGCACGCACACGCACGCACGCACGCACGCACGCACGCACGCACGCACGCACGCACGCACGCACGCACGCACGCACGCACGCACGCACACACACACACACACACACACACACACACACACATACACACACACACACACACACACACACACACACACACAGGTCCATGCAGTGAAATAGTTTGGAGTAAAGCAGATAAACCTTGAGCTCCATCAGAACTGTCTAAAACATTTCTCCAGAAATGTTTTAGACGGTTAAAAGAAGGAATGGCATGTTAACTCTGTGCGCACAGAGTTAACATGCCATTCCTTCTTTCTCAGCTCGTCTTCGTCATTCTTCCTGATCCACCTCTCCTTCCTTATTGTTACCATTCTTTTATATCTCTCTCTCTCTCTCTACCTTCCCTCGTTCACATTCTCTCTCTCTCTCTCTCTCTGTTCTCTCTCTTATCACTCCGTCACTAATCCTGTGTTCAGATGAAGAGATGTCACCAATCAATACTACATTACAGCTGTGTGTGTGTGTGTGTGTGTGTGTGTGTGTGTGTGTGTGTGTGTGTGTGTGTGTGTGTGTGTGTGTGTGTGTGTGTGTGTGTCTGAGAAAGTGAGTAACTGTTAATGCTCTTCCTTCACTATTTTCATGAATCCAAACTTGGTCCCAGACTCTGTGTGTGTGAGCACGTATTCATTGCACATAATGAATGTATTATGGCTTCTTTTGTCTGCACACAACCCATTTATTTCTCAAATCTGATCTTTAGGACTGACTATCAACACGGTTATTAAATCTGATCTGATTATTATACAGTACAAGTGATCGGATGGGATGTGTGTGTATTCAGACATTGTTTTGTTGTTGTTTTTTTGGTCATGCAAATGAATTCCTCCCCACACATTGCTGCTGTTGACACTGCTGTTGCATCCTATCGACTATACCCACCTGCCCCTGAGAGTGGGGGCTCCGTGCTCCTCCGCGTCCTCCTCCTCCCACCCAACACTTGGTTGCTGTGGTAACCACATGATGACATAAATGGGTGAAAATAGATCGGCACATTTAGGAGCTGCTATGTTCACTGAGGGACACTGACATTCGACGAATTAGGGCATTTGGCATTGTTTTTCTGTAAACGTGTACCCGTGCAGTGCCCCCCTGGTTAAACGTGGTTAAACGTACTGACTTACAAATATTTTTCTTTGATGGACGTACTGTGTACCAGTGGTGTAAAGTAACTAAGTACATTTGCACAATTTGGGGGTATTTTTTACTTTAGCCTACTTGAGTATTTCCAATACTATATACTCCACTACATCTCAGAGGCAAATATTGTACTTTTACTCCGCTACAATTATTTGAAAACTTTAGATACTAGTTACTTTGTAGATTTTGATTATTATAACAAAACACCCATTACCCACTTCAGCCCTATATATTTCGGCCATTTGATTGCCGATCTACAAGCTCACAATGCGTTGCGATGCGACACATTGTGAGGTTGTAGATCTGCTATTTTCAAAAGATTTTTGTACCTTTTATGCATTTGAGAACTCGTGAAATGGGACATTCTGCATAATGAGTACTTTTGATTTACATTTTAATAGCATTACTTTTGTACTTTTAGTACATTTTTAATATGGGACTTTTACTTGTAACAGAGTATATCTACATTGCAGTATTGATAGTTTTACTTAAAGGTAGGGTAAGTGATATTTTTTTGTTAAAACAAAAAGTATTTTGTTAAAAGGTTAAAATACTATATTCTGACAGTAATCATTGCTATAGAGTGTTTGTTCAGTAACAGGAGTCTCCCTGTCTCTCCAGCTCTTTAAAAAACAGAAAATACATTTTTCGGTAGGTGTCAAAATCTCAGCCAATCAGGAGAAAGTACCCATTTTTAAGCTTCATTTGTATAGTGTTCCAGTTCCAATTTTGTCTGCTCATTTCTTAGTGTCATCACTTCCAATTTCAATTGTTTAATCTGTATCCTGATTGAGTTCTCTATCCTGATTGGATAAAATTGGAAATGAAACTGAAACTGAAACAAAAATGCATTTTCTGTTTTATAAAGAGGTGGAGAGACAAGGAGACTCCTTTTACTGAACAAACACTCTATAGCAATGAGTACTATCAGAATATAGAGCTATTTAACACTTATTTTAACCAAAGGAAATCACCTACCCTACCTTTAAGTAAAAAATGTGTGTACTTTTTCCACCACTGCTGTGTTCCATATGCAACCTGAGTAGAAGCTTTCACTAAGCTCTGTCATATAATAATGTCTGAAGCCCAAGCACTGAGGCAGACAGTCAGAATGACTTTCTACAGGGCCATAAACGTCTCAATCTTTTCATGACAAGCACCAACAAGGTAGGCTATTTTGTTCTATTTTTAGAATCCCGGTTGTTTGATTTTCACGGCTCACTGATTTAATCGCCACTTTAACCTGTGCAGCTGCCACAGTGCTTCTACAAGTCACTGTATGTTCTCTCTCTGTCGTTTTGTGTGCGTTACTTGAACATTGCAGTGCTTATCATGAGGCTTATAGCTACTGCTTCAAAGCCTTTCCTTAATACATTTTCAATTATTAATAGAATAATTGAGAAGCACATTAAAACCTATTTTATGTATAAAAACAAATCGATAACCACTTAAGAGTTATTTTCTACTTCATCAATCACACAATGGTGTCGTGCAAAAAATAGTGAAAATAGGAGATCTACGAGCTCTTCCGTGACTGTTTATAATCGATTAAATCGATTAGTTTGATTATAGCGTTGGTTCATTATGCAGGGAAAGTTCATCTACACACCAGACAGCTCCCATTGTCAAGGTTAGGCTCATGTATGAAGGTGGGTGACGTTTAGAGCACCAACGCTCTTCCTCAGATGTTGATCCAGCAGCCTGCCTAGTAGGTGTGTCTTTTGATTCTGTAGTGTAGGTTGAAAGCGTCTTTTTTTAGTCGACGTTGAAGAAATCACTTCGTCACCTTATTAAACTAATGGCCTAAGTCATTTTTTCAAGGTTTTCAGGAAAAATAAAAAAACTGATCCAGAACAAAACTATATGATATTTCTTAATCATTTCACCCAAAATGTTTATAACAAATTATGACTATTTAAATAGAAATAACACTGTCTGTCAGTTATGTAACATAAGAGATTGAAATAGGTTTAAATAGCATTAAATCTGACTTAGGCCAAAATAAAAAGCAAAACAAATTACAAAATGGCCTAAATCAGTAAATAATTTGGCTTAACTCACAAAAACATGTGACTTAGGCCAAACAAAAGGCCTATTTTGTCCTAAGTCACACTAGGGAGTTAGGCCATTATATTAAAAGGGGCGTGAACAGCATGATCCTTTTCAATTAGGAGTTGGGCCATTTTACCAGAGGTGGCCAGTGTCATGAGGACCTGACTTAGGCGAAAATATAATTTCCTCAAAAAATGACTTAGGCCATTAGTTTAATAAGGTGACGACTTGTAATATTAGTTGTACTGAGCTATTTGAATAGGCTCTATGCACAGCAGCCATATTGGAAAGAAATTGGGCCTCTTCTTACTTCCTTCACAGGTGTTACCCAATGATGCTAATGAAGGCTCTGTTCCATTCTGGTCAGGGTGCTGATATCGTGCATGTTGGCTCACTAGAAACACTCCATTTTGGTTCCCAAATGGCCCCTTATGGTGGGTGTGTAACTCTGAGAGTGTACAAATGGAACCAAATGGACCCGTAAGGGTCCATTTGGTTCCATTTGTACACTCTCAGAGTTATGGGGGTCCTTGAAAATAAGACAACCACTATGCCACACTAAATGGAACAGAGCCTTAATTAGTATCATTGGTAACACCCGTGAAGGAAGTAAGAAGGGGCCCAATTCATTCCCAATATGGCTGCTGTGCATAGAGCCTATTGTTCTTGTTCGATTTGCGTATTGTAAACAGCTTACAGTTTATGCCAATAAACCTAATTTGCCCAATTTGAATATTTCTGAGTGTAACCGTAGGGTCTGGGTTATGCGTGTCTTTGGCACTTTTTTTCATAGCGTTGCTTCCGAACAACGCTTTGAGGAAGAGATCAGAGTGTTGGGAATTGTAAAAGGAGGCATAACAATGACCAAGAGTCAGCCATTGGAGCAGAGAGGGGACTGATGATAACTGTTTTTTGCTCAGTTAGCTTTACATGGGCACATCATTAATGCATGAAATCTGTTATTTTGTGGGTGTTCAGGTGGGGTGGGAGCGGCCAGTTTCAGGAGAGCTTTTGTTTTGCTTTGCTTTGTCAAGTTTGTTTTGTCCTGTGTATGTATAGTATGCATGGATGTACCTATTGTACTGTTTTGTCTATTGCACTGTTTGTATTTTTGTCATAAAGGACCCTCTCGAAAACGAGATGGCACATCCCGAGGGGTTATATCCGTCTAATAATAAAGGTACTACTGTATAATGCATTGGTTCTCAAAGTGGGGTCCGGGGATCCCCAGGGGTACCTGAGGGGATACCAGGGGGTCCCCAGCTAAATGATTTATAGGAACCAAATGGACCCTTATGGGTCTGTAACTCTAAAGGTTGTTACACACCGGGGCGATTTTTTCGTGCGAATAATGCGGTTTTTTTAAAAACCTTATAAAGTCAATGGCTCCGTACATGGAGCGAAAAAGCGAAAAAGCGAAGCGAAAAAGCGTCTTTTAATTATTCGGAACGAGTCCGAATTTTGCGTATATTCGCTATATTCGCCGGTTTCGCCCGGTGTGTAAGGACCCTGAGAGTGTACAAATGGAACCAAATGGACCCGTTATTACAATTAACATTGATTTTACAATATGAATTGGGGTCCCAGAGATAGAAATGCCATTAAATGGGGGTCTGTAGCCCTAATGCATGTCAAACTGGGGGGGGGGGGGGGGTTCGAGAATCACTGCTAGAGCCGTACAAATCTTCTCTTATGGGGGGTCCCTGGCTTATCTTTACAAATGGGGGTCCGCGGGCTAATAAGTGTCAATTTGGGGGTCCTTCCTTGACGCATGAAAAAGTTTTAGAACCACTGCTATAATGATTGGAAAAGTGCATTGAACCAAAGATCAATTTCCATTCCAGCTAAATATAATGCAGTCATTTTATTGGACTGTTATGATCAGTCGCTCTCAGGTGGAAACCTTCTAGGTTCTCAAAGTGGGGTCCGGGGACCCCCAGGGGTCCTTGAGGGGGTTCAAGGGGGTCCTCAGCAAATATGTGTGAATATAGCATCACAATAATTTGAACCTTTTATACTTTGGCCTATTCAAAAATAGCAGATATACAAGCTCATAGCGCGGCACCGAGTGCCGCGCTATGAGCTTGTAGATCTGCTATTTTTTGAAAAAATCTTGAAGATTCGTGCAAATCTTTGAATATATTTATTTTAAAGCGAACATTTCAACACAAATCTTTGCTTCTGGGGGTCCCTGGCACAAAATATTTTCAGATGGGGGTCCGCGGCCAAATATATATCAATTTGGGGGTCCCTGGCATGAAAAGGTTTGAGAAGCACTGGACTAGACAGCGCTTTACCAATGTTTTGACCCATATTGTGAAAAGGACAGAAAAGGAAAAGTCTTGAAATCACAACACTCATGCAAACTCATGCAGACACTTCAGAAAGTAGGAACAACGTGTAGTTCTCTCTCTGTTAGGCTATAGATCATAATCTCTCTATAAATAGCAATCCCTCTGCACACACACACACACACACACACACACACACACACACACACACACACACACACACACACACACACACCCCCCTGTGTGTAATACAACCCCCTGACTCAACAGTTTTGCCTTCAGTGACACTGTTGTTCTGAATACTAATTAGGTGTGTGTGTGTGTGTGTGTGTGTGTGTGTGTGTGTGTGTGTGTGTGTGTGTGCGTGTGCGTGTGCGCGTGCGCGTGCGCGTGCGCGTGCGCGCGTGTGTGTGTGTGTGCGTGTGCGTGTGTGTGCGTGTGCGTGTGCGTGTGCGCGTGCGCGTGTGTGTGTGTGTGTGTGGGTGTGTGCGTGTGCGTGTGTGCGCGAGAGATTCCTGACCTACACAGTAACTTGTTCTTTCATTTCATTCAAATAGAAGGGAAAGAGAGAGACAGAATGTCTTGTCTTTTATCTCGACACCCATACATGATCATTCGGTTCCATCGTATCCCATGATGCCGTGTGTTTTCTCTCTGTATACATTTGGGTGATGATGTCACATCCTGCTCCCGGTCGAGTGTCCACCATGTCGCCATAGAAACGGGAGGGTGTCCCCTTGAATGCGGTTGGCTTTGTGTTTGAATGAGCTACGATTGGCTGGCTCACCATCCTGCCCACTCAGAAAGAGCTGCAAACAGTGATTTCAAGATTTTCTTTTGTCTTTCTAAATGTAGCGTTGGCAATTATATAGGTTTACCCTTTTTTTAAACCCAATTTAGTCGTTATGCCAATTAACCCATTAAGACCTGGAACGCATCTCTGTCACTTTAGGCTATTCAAAAATAGCAGATATACAAGCTCATAGCACGGCACCGAGTGCCGCGCTATGAGCTTGTAGATCTGCTATTTTTGAAAAATCGTGAAAATTATTTTTTTCGATTTTTTTTTTTTAGGATTTTGAAAATGTTTAGAAGCGGCCTCAGGTCTTAATGGGTTAATTAATTCCTCCCTACGCATGTCTGTGTTGCCATTGCCAATGCTGTTATACGCTACTCACCCCCCTGCCGTGAGGAGCCCCCACCGCGAGGACGTATAGCGCCTCCGTCCCACTCCTCCCATTCAACAATGCAGTGGATGGAGAAAGTGCTCCAATTGTTTACTTAATGTAACAGTATTAATACTGCAGTGTAGAAATACTCTGTTACAAGCAAAAGTAAGGTATAGTCAAAATGTACTTGAGCAAAAGTATTGGTATCAATACTTAAGTATTTAATACTTAAGTAATACTTGTAAAAGAGATCATTGTGCAGAATGTCCAATTTCACAAGTTCAAAATGTATAAACATCTTTTGAAAATAGCAGATCTACAAGCCCACAATGCGTCGCATCGCATTCCAGTTTAAAACCCTGGTGCTAGCCTATAGGGCAGTGAAAGGAACAGCTCCTTCTTACCTCCGGGCTATGGTCGATGGTCTTACACCCCTGCCCGACCACTTCGGTCTGCCGCCACGGGGCGACTGGTTACCTCGTCGGTCACTGGTCCTTCTGGCGGATCTACACGGTCGCGACTTTTTGTTGTTTTGGCCCCACAGTGGTGGAATGAACTCCCCACTGATGTCAGGACAGCAGAGTCACTGCCCATCTTTCGCCGCAGGCTGAAAACCCACCTCTTCAGGAAACACTACCCTTCCTCTTTGCCTTGCCTACTTGTTAACTAGTTGTACGAACTCTTGTTTTATTGGATCTTGTTTATTCGATGCACTTATTTCTTTCATCTCTTGCTCATTAGATTTTCCTATTCTGTCTCATCTGTTTAAGAAAGCAGGTAGCTGATATATTGCACTTTTACCTTAGCGCTAGGTATACTCTTAGTTGCTTGTTTTAGAAGAGAATGCACTTAAGACATCTGGTGATTAGTAGTTTCATTCCCTACCTATGTTGAATGCACTTATTGTAAGTCGCTTTGGATAAAAGCGTCTGCTAAATGACTGTAATGTAATGTAATGTAATGTAATGTAATGTAATTGAAAATGGGAAAAGAAAAAAATCCTCAAAAGTGTACTTAAGTACAGTACTTGAGTACATGTACTTACAGTAGTTACTTTACACCACTGCAACATTGACAGGCAGACAGGCAGACAGGCAGACAGGCTCCGCTCCCTCCCCCAAACACGGGCCAATTGTGTTAGATAGACGCTCAACCAAGCCGGATGCACTGCCGTGTATTAGAACCCCTAGACTCCACAGTGGTGGCCAAGTACTTTACCCCTGCACCACCTGAGTGCCCTTCATTTATTTTAGAGGACAGCTGAAGAGATAAATACTGTCTAACATTAAAATACATTCTGAAACTTCCACCACTGAATATAAATTATGTTAATTTCAGTTAAATCAAATGAAGGCATAACAAATAAATGGGGGACAAAATGAATATCCCTCAATGGCTGTATGCCAGTGAAACTAGTTAAAGGCAACGTGTGGTATACAATTACACAGGTATTCTGTGCCAATGGCATCCAGCCAAGTCTAGCTAAATTACATCCACAAGATTTGTATTTTGTTAGGGTAGAGTGGTGAAAGGGGGACGTATGTTTCCCTTCTTTAACTCATAGAACACAGTATCTTTTGACTTTTGTGTGACATAGAATGGCGAAGTGCGGCATTCATTTACGGGAAAAGTTAAAGTGCGGAGATACGAGGTGTCTGCCCCGACAGTATATGCAATGTGGCCCTCTGGAGTGAGTGTGTAAATATAGTGGCCCTCTGGAGTGAGTGTGTAAATATAGTGGCCCTCTCCATCCTCAAAGTTGCCCACCTCTGGCTTAAAGTCTAGGTGCATCTATCTCTATTTAGCTTTTTTTTTGTTTTTTTGCTTTACAGAGAATGAGTGTATCTATAGATTGTTTTTGTAAAAAAAAAAAACCCAATTCATTCTGGTTTGTGTTTTTTGTGGGTCTATAAAGGAGATCATGAATTCAATTCTCTTTTCTGTCTACCTCTATGATTCTCTAGTTTCTCTCTGTTATCATTATTTGTATTTTTTTTTACCATTTATTCTTTCACTGAGTTACTGTACCTCCCTCCTCCCCAACTCTCTCTCTCTCTGTCCCTGATCTCTCTTTTCATTTTCTATCTCTACCTCTGTTCACCTTCTCTCCATCCTTCACTCTTTTTTCATCTTTTCTCCTTTCATCCTCATTTTCTCTGCACTTTTCTCAAATAAAATAAAATGTCCTCCTCTACTCCTCCAGTTTTTAACCACTTAAACCCCAGCCTTTTCTGCGGAAAACTTTCACAGAAAATAGCACATCTACACGTTGTGAGCTTGTCGATCGGCTATTTTCAAGATATTTAAAGGTAGGGTAAGCGATAATTCTTGGTTAAAAAACGTTTTTTTTGTTAAAATGTTAAAGCTCTATATTCTGATAGTACTCATTGCTATAGAGTGTTTGTTCAGTAACAGGAGTCTCTCTGTCTCTCCACCTCTTTATAATGAACAGAAAATACATTTTCAGGTAGGTGACACAATTTCAGCCAATCAGGAGAGAGTACCCATTCATCAGCTTCTTTTTTTTTTATAGTGTTCCAGTTCCCATTTTGTCTGCTCATTTCTTTGTGTCATCACTTCCAATTACACTTGTTTAATCTGTATCATGACTTAGCTATCTATCCTGATTGGATACAATTGGTATCCCGACCCGAAAATGAATTTTCTGTTTAATAAAAAGAGAGCGGGAGAGAGGGAGAGAGAGACTCCTGTTACTGAACAAACACTCTATAGCAATGAGTACCATCAGAATGTAGAAGAGCTACAAAAAAACGACTACAAAACAGCTACTAGCATAGAGCCCTGAGGGACCCCACTAACCAAGTATAGGGTTTAAGTGCAGGTTGATAAGTTCTTTCTTCTTCCACTTAGCGCCATCATGACAGTAAATCACTTAATGCCATCTATCATGACAGTAAATCAAGATTTATTGTTGTTTTTGTATTTTCATCTCTGGGCTAGAATCTGATTCTATTTGGTCTGATGGTTTTCAGTGCTAGAAAAGTACATTTACTTGAGTAGCCTACTGTACTTCAGAAAATCTTTCGTACTGCATATAGGCCTACTTGTATTTGTATTTTTGGATACTTATTACTTTCACTCCACTACATTTCAAAGACAAACACTATACTTTTGACTCCACTACATTTCTAGGAAGGAAAAACGTACATTAATAATTAACCACTTGATGTCAAATATAGTGAAGATAGCAGCTCTAAGTGCAGCGAGCTTGTTAGATCTGCTATTTTCACTATTATTATATATTTTTTTCTATGAGGAATTTGGGGGATTTTTTTATATTTTAATACAACAATGCATTGATGAAAGTAAAATGTACTTTGTAATGTGTACTTTTGATTACTTAACTCATTCACTGCCACGGTTTCTCTAGAACAGTCTGTAGTTGCCAGCGTTTTTGAGCATTCTGACCAACAGAATATTTTGTTCTATGACATGTAAACACCAACTATCTCAAAAGAAAGAAGAGAGTCTCTACTTTCATCATGAAAAAAAGTGTGTTTCTGCCATGTTCTGTCCTTTTGTTATTGGCAGTTGAATATAGCTTGTTTTCACCAAAAACACCTTTCTGGGAACAGAAAGCATAGCTGGGAGGAAATTAATAAAAATCGTGCATGGTGTTAGGTATGGGTATAAGGTTTCCAAAAACCATCGCAAACTGATTGGGCTTGCCCCCTTGTGGTCTGTTTGCAATGAATCCAATATTTTACGAGTCCGGTTCCGGTTCTGCTTATCGGATCCGGTTCCTATCGGTTCCATATTTCGGTTCCAAAATGGTAAAAAAATAAGGTAAAATGTTTATTTAATAGAGATGCACCGAATGGAAAATTCTTGGCCGAAACCGAATACCGAATACAGGAAACACTTGGCCGAAAACCGAATAGCCGGAAATTATTAATTTAGAAAATATATATATACATTTTTTTAACGTTTTTTTGTACCATTGCTGCCATGGCTGTGCCTCTGTTGTAGAGCTACATGATTATGGCAAAACTTATCATAACTATAATGGGTCCATATTGAGATCAGTTATTTAAAACATATTTATTTATTGTGTAGAATTATTGATTTACTATTGTGTAGTAATAAAATACAATATGCCTCAAAACATTACCCTGCCATATTCAAGAAATTAAAACAAATATTGAATAGCCTAGCAAAAGGCATTATAATGTCTGCAGTTGCATTATTGCACACACAGCCAAAATGCATTAATATACAGTAGGTCTGCCATTCCTTCCTTTTGAAGAAGTCAGTTTCATTTTTGAAAGACACACACACGCACGCACGCACGCACGCACACACACACATGATGCGGGAGGAATGAGGCTGGGCTGAGTGCGCCCGGAGAGAAGCAGCAGCTCTACTCCTCCATACAGAGAGACGCTACTGATGTATACATCTCCATACATAGGTGTTTTACCGGATTTGTGATTTTTGCGCAGATTGTGCTGTTTGTGTAGGACCTCTAAACGCCTTTGTTTGAGCGGCTTTTAGCGCATCTAGGAACCGATATGCAGAACCGAAATTACATATTTTTTATGCATGGGTACCCGCCGGTACCGACCATTTCTTTATCGGTTCCTACTTGGAACCGTATTTCGGTACCCAACCCTTGCTAAATAACATTTTTGGGGGAAAATCAAACTCCAGGAAAGGCATCATTCTCAAGATGGCGGGAGTTTAAAATGCCCATAAACTGGGAGGGAATATGTGCCATCTTGAAAATGAGCTTGTAGATTTGTAGCCTATACTGTTATTACAGATGTGCCACTTCAAAACTTCACACGTTACTCTTCTTTCCCTGAAAGTGGCCTGAAAAGGCATGTTTTCCTCCCTGTTCTGCCCTTAAAATTGCACTGTTTTGCCCCTGAAAAGAAGTTGTCACTAAACCCCCCCGTTTTTCCCTTCAACAGACACCCATATGCATGAGAACAAAAAAATGTGTGTTGAGAAGGTGTCAGACTCATTATGAGGTGAAAGGTGATTTGAAGAGTTGCTCAAATTAATTAGCATCATAAAAGCAGTGATCATCAAAATAATTCATCATTTTAAATGCCCTTCTTTGTCCCTCTTATTGCCCTGGGAATCCCCTGAAAATGTACTGTCTTGGCGATGGCAGGACATGTGAAGTTTTGAAGTGGCACATCTGTATGTATTTATTTTGTTTAAGTTAAAGTGGTTAAGTTTGTGTGTGTGTGTGTGTGTGTGTGTGTGTGTGGGGGGGGGGGGGGGGGGGGGGGGTGAATAATGAAGCAATGAAACGTATTAACAAGAGCTTGTGACTAAATAACAACAACACTGAATCCATTGGAACACAGATTATTTTTACCCCATTTCTAACAGTTTTGGAAATGTTCCACCTGACAGCGATGACAGTTCTTCTCTTCTCTTCTCTTCTCTTCTCTTCTCTTCTCTTCTCTTCTCTTCTCTTCTCTTCTCTTCTCTTCTCTTCTCTTCTCTTCTCTTCTCTTCTCTCTTTGTGTCTTCAGGTACTTGGCGGTGACCCAGTTCAGTCCGGTTCATGCCAGGAAAGCGTTTCCCTGCTTCGACGAGCCCGTCTACAAGGCCACCTTCTCCCTCTCCTTGCGCCACCAGTCAGACTACATCTCCCTGTCCAACATGCCCGTCCGCAGCTCCTCGCCGGTCGACGAGGATGGCTGGGTGACCGATCACTTTGCGCGGACGCCTCGCATGTCCACGTACTACCTGGCCTGGGCCGTGTGTAACTTCACATACAAAGAGACGCACACCGACTCCGGAGTTGCTGTGAGTGTCATACACACACACACACACACACAGGCACACACACACACACACGCACGCACGCAGTGGTGGAAGAAGTACTCAGATATTTTGCTTAAGTAAAAGTAGCAATACTGCCACGTAGACGCGCTCTGTTACAAGTAAAAGTCCGGAATTCAAAATGCACTTGAGTAAAAGTATACTGGCATGAAAATATAATTAAAGTTCCACAAGTAAAAGTACTGACATTTTTGAAAATAGCAGATCTACAAGCTCACAACGCGTCGCGATGCGCCGCGTTGTGAGCTTGTAGATCGGCTATTTTCAAATAGCCTATGTATAAAATAGGGCTAAAGTGGTTATAATGTGTGTTTTATGATATAACAATTTATTTCTACAAAGTAACTCATGTTTTCAAATAATTGTAGTGGAGTAAAAGTACACTATTTGTCTCAGAGATGTAGTGGAGTAGAAGTAAAAGTATTGAAAATTGGAAATAACTCCAGTAAAGAAAAAAATACCTCAAAATTGTGCTTAAGTACTTGAGTAAATGTAGGCTACCTAGTTACTTTTCAGCACTGCACACACGCAGGCACGCACACATTTCAACAATGTATTCATATCCTCATAAAGGAGAGCGTACTAGAACACAAATATTAAAGGTACAGTGAAGGTTACATTCACCAACTCTAAGATATAAAAACAAATAGACTAGAGATGGTTTAAAAGTGCTTTGTATTTAATGACCTTGGTCATAAAGGCTTCTTCTAAGCTAGGGTCAAAGGTGCAGGCTGTCTCTATAACACAGACACTTCTCTGGACTCTTCATCAACCACAACAAAATCTGGTGTATAGGCTCTATGCACAGCAGCCATTTTGGAGAAAAATTGGGCCTCTTCTTACTTCCTTCACAGGTGTTACCAATGATACTAATGAAGGCTCTGTTTCAGGGTGCTGATATTGTGCATGTTGGCTCACTAGAAATACTAGTGGGTCTCAAAGTGTGGTCCAGGGACCCTCATGGTTCCTTGAGAGGGTGTAACTCAGAGAGTGTACACATGGAACCAAATGGACCCTCCCGGGTCCATTTGGTTCCATTTGTACACTCAGAGTTATGGGGTTCCTTGAAATTAAAAAGTTTGAGAACCACTGTGCTACACTAAATGGAACAGAGCCTTCATTAGTGTCATTGGTAACACATGTGAAGGAAGCAAGGAAGGGGCCCAATTTCTGTCCAATATGGCTGCTGTGCATAGAGCCTATTCGCTCTCAAAGATGTCTGGGTTATCACCAAGATGAAACATGGATGGAATATGTGTACATTCTCACTTAGAAGAGGAGGCACTCACTGAAGATGCATGAATCCTTTGATATGTCCTTCGCCATGAGTTCTACTATTGTGCCATGACGTGCTATGTACAGTACATTCCTTTTTATGAATAACAGCCATTCAAGATGTGTGACAGTGTTTCAGTGAGTGAACAAAAACCGTCTAGGTATGTCCATATTATGCTCTAAAAGTGTGAAAGCTAAGGAATGAGTCTGAGACACATTGGTCAGTAAAAGGGAAGACATTCAAGTTTCCCCTTGAGTTTTAGTCCAGTCCAGGGTTGTTGTTAATGTTGTTATTGAGGCTGTTGGTGGTGTGTAGATCCATGAGGACTCGTCTGGCACCTGTAGCTGTTAGCAGGATGTGAGCTTGTAGATCTGCTATTTCCGGCAGACACCGGCAACCCTATAGACGAATCCACAGACGCGCTACCTGTAGGCGGCCATTGCTGCATTACATTACATTACATTACAGTCATTTAGCAGACGCTTTTATCCAAAGCGACTTACAATAAGTGCATTCAACATAGGTAGGGAACGAAAACTACTAATCACCAGAAGTCTTAAGTGCATTTCCTGCAAAAAAACAAGCAACCAAGAGTATACCTAGCGCTAAGGTAAAAGTGCAATATATCAGCTACCTACTTTCTTAAACAGATGAGACAAAATAGCAAAATCAAATGAGCACGAGCTCAGACAAATAAGTGTATCGACTAAACAATCCAATAAAACAATACAAAACTAAAACAAGAGTTCGTACAACGAGTTAACAACAAGTAGGCCAGGCAAAGAGGAAGGGTAGTGTTTCCTGAAGAGGTGGGTTTTCAGCCTGCGGCGAAAGATGGGCAGTGACTCTGTCCTGACTTCAGTGGGAAGTTCATTCCACCACTGTGGTGTCGCGTCCGCGTAACGTTGACACCGCAGCAATGGCTGCGCGCAGGGCAGCGCTCTGTGGATTGGTGTATAGTTCTGTGTGCGCTACAGTATGCCTGAGCTATGAATATTCTATAATGCTGGGTGCATTATAGGCTGTTCAAATGATTGGTGCTCATCCTTGTATAAATTCATAATTTCACACACACACACACACACACACACACACACACACACACACACACACACACACACACACACACACACACACACACACACACACACACACACACACACACACACACACACACACACACACACACACAATGATGTTATTATAACACACAGAGTGTGTGTGTGTGTGTGTGTGTGTGTGTGTGTGTGTGTGTGTGTGTGTGTGTGTGTGTGTGTGCGTGTGCGTGTGCATGCGTGTGTGGGTTTAGAGTTTGAGTGTGTATGCAAGCGTTGTAATGTCCTCTGCCATACTGTAGCTGTTATAGGTTGTCACGTTTCACTTTGTCTCAATCTTATCTCTGTCACTGTCCTACACACACACGCAGGCAAAGCACGCACGCACGCACGCACGCACGCACGCACGCACGCACGCACGCACGCACGCACGCACGCACGCACGCACGCACGCACGCACGCACGCACGCACGCACACACACACACACACACACACACACACACACACACACACACACACACACACACACACACACACACACAGCTACTTGACCTTGTGTGTCCTCTCCTCCAATCATCTTTCTATCTGCGTAATTATGACTCATTCATCTGCTCTGTCAGGACAAGGACAACACGCACACACACGCAAACACGCACGCATGCACTCGTGCACCCCCCCCCCCCCCCCCCCCACACACACACACACACACACACACACACACACACACACACACACACACACACACACACACGTAGCAGTACCATTTTGCCATTTTCATTTAAATGATGAAAACAGTTTATTTATTATTTTGAAAGGAGCAGTCATCCCATGCATATTAAAACTCACACTGTAAATTTAGAACGCTTAATTTGAAATTTGATCTGCAGTTTCCACCAGCGGTGGAAAAAGTACTCAAATGGTTTACTTTAAGTAAAAGTATCAATACTGCAATGTAGAAGTACTCTGTTACAAGTGAAAGTCTGGCATTCAAAATGTACTTTATTTAAAAGTACAAAACTATTAGTATCAAAATGCACTTTAAGTACCAAAAGTAAAAGTACTAAAATGTGTGAAAATAGCAGATCTACAAGCTCACAACGCGTCGCAAGCTTGTAGATCGGCTATTTTCAAATAGCTTAGGTATAAAACTCTGAGGTGTCGTGGAGTAGAACAAACTGAAAATTGGAAATACTCCAGTAAAGTAAAAATACCTCAAAACTGTGCATGAGTATAGTATTTATATGTATAAGACACTCTTATATGATGGAGCAGGGCAGTGGTTCTCAACCTTTTCAGGCTGTGATCCCCCAATATAATCATATTTGGGGACCCCCCCCACCCTGACAAGCACTTAGAATGTAGTTTGACTCGGTTGCACAGATAAATATTGTGAAAATAGTAGATCTACAAACTCTTGTAAGCTTGTAAACCGGCTATTTTCACAATGATTGCAATTTGGCCAATGTTTGACCTTTGATTGATTGATTGATGTACTTTATTTAGTAAGACATGAGAACATCAGTACATGGAAGTACAAATTCACAATACAAGGTCTACTAAACTGGAAGACTCATAAAAGCACTGAGCTTGTGTCAAATGAGTTCCCCATGCACACAAATCATGATGACATATAAGAGACAGACAGATATACACAACTACTATAGAATGTCATACAATCAGTTTACAGGTTACTGGTATGAAGAGTGAGAAATATGTACAAAAGAAGAAGGAGAGAGGGGGGGGGGGGTAGGTTAGGTTAGGACTTAGACAGGGGCCATTTTCCAATTGCAGCCTCCTGAAGGTGTATCTTTAGGGCAGTTTTGAAAGAGAGTAGGGTTTTACACTCCTTCACTCCTTTTGGTAGGGCGTTCCACATTTTTGATGAATAGCATGAGAACGACTTACTTCCCTTTGTTGAGCCAAAAAAGGGTTGGACAAGGTTTGTGGAGCTGCCTCTGGTATTGTGATCATGGACTTCATTAACATTTTGGAAGTATTTTGACAAATACAGGGGGATCCCAATGTTGTGGTGTATCTTGAAGACCTGGCCCATAGCAAGTTGCTGTACTCTGTCCTCAACCCTAAGCCATCCAATCCTATCAAAATGATCAGGGGTATACTGTCGTTTGTTGATTACTGTTCATGGAGTAATTTGTCTTTTTCTTTTTTTTGGTATTAACAAGGTCTTAAAAGTCCTTAAATTGTCACTTCACTGTCATCTGGGGACCCCCCCCAAAATCATGTTGGGATCCCCCTGGGGGTCCCAACCCACAGATTGAGAACCACTGGAGTAGGGCATTCATTTTCAACAAACCATTAACTGTTTAAATATGGAGATACAAGGTTTGTGCCCTACGGCAACGATATAAGTATTATTTATAGCTGTTGAAGTTTTTTCCTTTATTTTACAGCTAAAATGTCCTCTACATTATACTCTACACACGCATGAACACGCACACGCACACAGACACACAGACACACACAGGAAGTTCATGGAGACCACACAGGAAGGAAGTCGGTCTTGTTAGTTGCGGTCGGTGACCCTGTCTCCTTGTTGCTAATAGATAATTTAGCGAAATCCTCCTTTAACGACCGCCTTTAACGAGGCCATTTGTTATCGTCATCCTTCACCTTGTAACGTGTGTGTGTGTGTGTGTGTGTGTGTGAGCTACGAGTGTGTGTGTGTGTGTGTGTGTGTGTGTGTGTGTGTGTGAGCTACGAGTGTGTGTGAGTGTGTGTGTGTGTGTGTGTGTGTGTGTGTGTGTGTGTGTGTGTGTGTGTGTGTGTGTGTGTGTGTGTGTGTGTGTGTGTGTGTGTGTGTGTGTGTGTGTCCTTCACAAATAAAACCCTGTGTTTTATATATATTTATACTTTTTATGTGTTTTTCATAAATTAATGGCCTACTTAGTCTACTACAGTGTCACGACAAAAGGAACAAAAACAGCTGGATATTTTCAATATACTTAATTATTATTATGTTTTAATAATAAGAAAGAAAGTAAGCTGATCTACAAGCTCACAACGCGTCACGTGGTGACACGGCGTGAGCTGCTAAATCACCTATTTTAGCAGTTTTTTTTATTTTGATTTGATTTATTTTTACCCAAAAGCGGTTATCAATATATATATATATTTTATTAAATTGATTAGTTTGATTAACTGTTGCTACTCCTGTTTCAGAGGAAGGACTAAACGGAGTCCAATGTATGTCCTCTCAAATATGCTATCACAAGATGTGCGTGTGTGTGTGTGTGTGTGTCAGTGGTGGAAAAAGTATTGGTATCAAAATGTACTTAAAGTACCAAAAGTAAAAGTACTAAAATGTTTGAAATGTTATCAGATGTACAGTACAAGCTCACAATTTGACACGTTGTGAGCTTGTAGATCTGATATTTTCAAATAGCCTATGTATAAAATAGGGCTAAAGTGGTTAGTGTGTGTTTCATAATGTAATAATTTATATCCGCAAAGTAACTAGTAACTAACGTTTTCAAATAATTGTAGTGGAGTAAACGTATAATATTTGCCTCTAAAATGTAGTGGAGTAGAAGTAGAAGTATTGAACATTGGAAATACTCCAGTAAAGTAAAAGTACCTCAAAATTATACTTAAGTACAGTACTTGAGTAAATGTACTTAGTGACTTTACACCACTGCAAATATGCTATCACAAGATTAAGTGTGTGTGTGTGTGTGTGTGTGTGTGTGTGTGTGTGTGTGTGTGTGTGTGTGTGTGTGTGTGTGTGTGTGTGTGTGTGTGTGTGTGTGTGTGTGTGTGTGTGTGTGTGTGTGTGTGTGTGTGTGTGTGTGTGTGCGCGTGTGTGTTTTAGCATGTTATCATACCCTCGCGCCATTTGCCAAGCCATCCATCAAATTACCGTGGCAACCGACCGTTGATCGCTCCATCCATCATCGCACGCGGAGAGAGAGAGAGAGAGAGAGAGAGAGAGAGAGAGAGAGAGAGAGAGAGAGAGAGAGAGAGAGAGAGAGAGAGAGAGAGAGAGAGAGAGAGAGAGAGAGAGAATGAAACGGAGACGACACGGACGGGTGGAGAGATAACGAGAGAGGAGGAGAGAGAGGAGAGGTGGAGAGAGAGCTAGGGAGATAGGGAGAGGAGGAGATGAGAGAAAGGAGGAAAGAAGAGAGGGAGAGGAGAGAAAGGTTCACAAACAGTCGTTCTACCTCCTGAGCCACTGCCACTTCTATGTATGAAATAAGAGATAAATCTAATATGGTATATGACATGACTCTATGTATAAAATAAGATATAGTCTATATATGTAATATGGTTTGACTCTATGTATAAAATAAGATACAGATAGATAGATATAGATGGTATATGACATGCAGGACAGAGGATGCTGTTTATGATCAAACGAAATCTCCTCATGAAAGGTATTCAGGGTTGGTTTGACTTATATCCACAGCAAACAGAATATTGAAGCAGGACTTAAAGGACCACGTGCCCATTATCAACCTACCTTCATGTACAGATGTGCCATTTCAAAACTTCACATGTCCTGCCATCGGCAAGACAGTAAACTTTCAGGGGATTCCCAGGGCAATAAGAGGGACAAAGAAGGGCATTTAAAATGGTGAATTATTTTGATGATCACTGCTTTTATGATGCTAATTCATTTGAGCAACTGGTCAAGGACCTCTTCAAATCACCTTTCGCCTCACAATGAGTCTGACACCCATTCTTTTGTTCTCATGTATATGGATGTCTGTTGAAGGGAAAAACGGGGGTGTGTAGTGACAACTTCTTTTCAGGGGAAAAACAGTGCGTTTTTAAGGGCAGAACAGGGAGGAAAACATGCCTTTTCAGGGGACTTTCAGGGAAAGAACAGTAACGTGTGAAGTTTTGAAGTGGCACATCTGTATAGGCTCTATGCAAATGGTACCATCTTATATTGAGCATTAGTGAGGACCAATTATATGAAAATGGATGAAGTGGTCCTTCAAAGCTGGCCATAACACCCATGACCGAAAAGGATAGTCATTTTGTATTTTAAAACAAAATGGCAGACGCCAGAGGGTTGGGCACAGTGTTGATTTCGCCGACTAAAACTATGCCCAAAAATGTTCCTCGACTACCTTATTTCACTGACGAAAACTTAATTGAAACAAAAAATAAGCTATGATGACTAAAACTAAGACAAATATGTTGACAATTTTGTCAACAAACAGAAACTAGACTAAAATGTTAGTGAGGGAACTAGTGGAGAAGAGATCCAGTAGAACTAAAAGACTCTGAAAATAGCAGATCTACAAGCTCAGTGTGACGCGTTGTGAGCTTGTAGATCGGCTATTTTCAGCATGCAACCAAGTGTAAAATCAGCCTTTAAGACGCCATCAAGGCACCGCGCCAAAATACATTTGAGTCGACTAAATCAACTGTAGATTTAGTCGACTAAAATCTTATGATATCTAGTCGACTAAAACTAGACCAACAGGGAAACATTTCAGATGACTAAAATATGACTGAAACTAAATGGAACTTTATTCAAAAGATTATGACTAAAACTAAATCAAAACGTGCTGTCAAAATCAACACTGGTTGGGCAGGACCTGGTTGATATGATACGCGCTTCAGAAACATCTTTCAAAAGAATTTCAGAAGAAAAAATTATAATTCCACAAAAGAAGAAGAGGAAGAAAAAACCTGTTAGGAAATGGTTCAAAGTACAACGCGTGGCATCGTGACACATTGTGACCTGGTAGATCCGCTATTGTCACTGTTTTAGAATAGGTCTAAACTTGAGACCTGAAGCCGATTCTACATGTCTCCTAAATCTCAACAGTATTCTGAAAAATGTATGTTTCTATATCAGTGGTGCTCAATATTTTACATGTCAAGGACCCCCAAAATTATATTTATTTGGACGTGGACCCCCATCAAAATATTTTGTTCCAGGGACCCCCCAGAAGCAAAGATTTGAGTTAAAATGTTTGCTTTAAAAATATATATATTCAAAGATTTGCACACATTTTCACGAATTTTAAAAAATAGCCCAAAGTGTAAAATAATGCTTTTTAGCTCAAATCTAAAAATGACACAGTTCCAGTTCTTAATGGGTTAAAGGGGCACTATGTAACTTTCCTCTTCTACCCTGGATTTGAACCAGGTTTCCTGCGCAAGTCCTTCATTTTTTTTACCGTTGAGCTAAAAGAGCCTGCCTGCTTGCTCAGGGGATAAATTGAATCTTGACCATCAGGTAAAAATTCATGTCGGATGAGACGTGACATTTGACACGATCTAAATGAGTCAATAGAAGAGCAGGGAGACAAAATACAACCACCCCAATTGTATAAGTTATATTGTATTAACATACAGTGCACTACCATACAGATTGGACAAAAGTACATCAAAAAACAGTTTGTGCCACTTTAACCCATTAAGACCTGAAGCCGATTCTTCATGTCTCCTAAATCCCAACAGTTTTCTGAAAAATGTTTCCATATCGGTGGTGCTCAAACTTTTTCATGTCAAGGACCCCCAAAATGATTATGTATTTGGCCGCGGACCCCCATCAAAATATTTTGTTCCGGGGACCCCCAGAAGCAAAGATTTGAGTTAAAATGTTCGCTTTAAAAATATATGTATTCAAAGATTTGCACATATTTTCAAGATTTTTCAAAAATAGCCAAAGTGTAAAATAATGCTTTTTAGCTCAAATCTAAAAATGACACAGTTCCAGGTCTTAATGGGTTAATTCATAATGTATTTTGCTAAGTTTGGGTGCTGGGGAAAGGAAATGTTGGAGGAGCACTGATCTATTATATTTCAAATGTGATTTTATTGTCTGGAATTCCTTGAGTGCATGTTGAGTTTTCCAGGAAATGAGATGAAATACATTTGCTTTCATTCATAGATACTGTCATGTAAGACAAATGTTCTCCTAAAACATAAATGTTCAATTCGATCTTGCCTTTTTTCACTTTGAAATGGGGCTCAAGTGGTTAATTCATAATGTAGCCTACTCTTCCCCTTCCTAGACATGCAGGTGAGTGAAAGTCGTATAAGTATCCAAAAATATACAGATACTCAAGTAAAGTACAGATACTCAAAAAAGTACTCAATCACAACAGTACTCAAGTAAATGTACTCACCGCCGGGGGAACTGTACATGCGTGCAGAAATCATTTTGCCCAGTAAAGAACAGTCATGTCTGGTACGGCTGCAAATCACCACGGCTTAAACGTGCTGCCAATGACGGCTCCTAACAAGCTTTTGAAAGCACGCTTTGATTCCATTCTGTTCAATGGGGGGGGGGGGGGGGGGGGGGGGTGCTTTGGGGTAGTGGTGTCAGGGCAGGACAATGAGGACATGAGCTCCGTTCTGTTCCTTTCTCCGGGGACACTTTTAACCCATTAAGACCTGGAACTGTGTCATTTTTAGATTTTAGCTAAATCAAAAATAGCAGATATACAAGCTTGATATACGAGCTTGTAGATCTGCTATTTTTGAAAAATCGTGGAAAATGTGTGCAAATCTTTGAATATGTATATTTTTGAAAGCGAACATTTTTAACTCAAATCTTTGCTTTTGGGGGGTCCCTGGAACAAGATATTTTGATGGGGGCCAAATACATATTCATTTTGGGGGTCCTTGACACGAAAAAGTGTGAGCACCACTGATATAGAAACAAACTTTTTTCAGGAAACTGCTGAGATTTAGGAGACATGTAGAATCGGCTTCAGGTCTCAATGGGTTAAACTTCTTGAATGAAAAACCGAGTGCAGGCGGGGCGGGGGGGGGGGCGGGGGTTGGCACATGCTGCGTGAGTTTTACAGCGGAGAGGGAGTTCCTTTATCTCAACCTTGGGTTGTTTCCAAAAAACAGAAGGTCTACCAGGACTATTGATTAACACTGAATTACACAGAGAGGGACTAGAACAAGAGGGCAATGTGTCGCACACGTATTGTATTACACTTTGAAACACTTAGCCTGCATGCAGTGTACTGTATACTTACTTAGTTTTACATCAAACAGTGAAAATAGCTGATCTACAACGCGTTGGTACGCATGTTGAGGTTCTGCTATTTTCCCAGTCAAAATTTTGAGATTTTACTGGAGTAGCCTATTTCCTATTTTCTATACTTTTACTTCTACTCCACTACATCTCAGAGGCTGCACTTTTAAGGTCCTTACATACCGGCGAATATAGCGAATATACGCAAAATTCGGACTCGTTCCGAATAATTAAAAGGCGCTTTTTCGCTTTGCTTTTTCGCTTTTTCACTCCATGTACGGAGCCATTGACGATCTACAAGTTCACAATGCGTCGCGACGCATTGTGAACTTGTAGATCGGCTATTTTCAACATATGTTTTTTATACATTTTGAACTTGTGAAATGGGATATTCTGCATAATGAGTACTTTTACTTTAGGTACTTTTTGGCATTTTGAGGCCAATACTTTTTGTACTTTTTAGTACATTTTGTATTCCGGACTTTCACTTGTAACAGAGTATATCTACATTGCAGTATTGATACTTTTACTTAAAGAGGTGGTGCCATGGTTTTGCACTTTTTCTGTTTTTCATGTGTCTATGTCGAGGTTGATAGAACGTCATTAAGCCCCCTAGTGGTGTTTTTATTGTGTTTTATGTCTTCTCTGACTATTTTGAGTTTCTACCTGGAGGCTGAAACCTTGAGGGTCAAACGTTCCAATAGAGAAACAGCGCTTTAGTGACGTAGTAAAAATATACCCTCCCCCCATTATCATAACACAGCAGGTGTGGGCATGAGGAGGAGGAGGGACTAGGACAGGTGGGTGGTGCTAAGGTGGTGGAGGAGGTGCTAAGGTGAGAACCAGGTATACTTAATGAACTGGAGGCGTGTCCACATAAAAACATAATTTTAACACTTTCTGTACACTTTTTTGAAAAAAACGTCCTCCTAGTATAACCATAATACCTGATGATTATGTTTTAGGGCGGGAAAAATCACTGAAAATCACGGCACCCCGTGCCAGTGGTGGAAAAACATTTTTTTCCACCACTGGCTAATTCCCATCGGGGGTCCCCACAGCCGATCATCTGTTTGACTGTTTCCATCTGCTTCTGTTCTCTGCGTCTTCCTCGGTGACTCCTGCCACCTGCATGTCGTCTCTCACCGCATCCGCGAGCCTCCCCCTTCCTCTTCTCCTCTTACCTGGCAGTTCCATCTTTTAGCATCCATCTCTGATCAATGTATACCCCTCATCCCTCCTTTTCACATGTCCAAACCCTCTCAACCTCGCCTCTCTTGCTCTATCCAAACCTTCTAACCTTGGTCGATCCTGTAATGTACTCATTTGTGATCTTGTCCCTCCTTGTCACTCCTAATGAGAATCGTATAGCATCCTCAATTCTGCCACCTCCAGCTCCGGCCTCCCGTCTTTTCGTCACTGCCAATGTTTCCAAGCCATACAGCCAGTGGTGGGAAAAAAATACTTTACTTAAGTAAGTAGTAAAAGTATCAATACTGCGATATAGAAATACTCTGTTACAAGTAAAAGTCCAGAATTCTAAATGTACTTGAGTAAAAGTACCAAAGTATTGGCATCAACATGTACTTAAAGTACCAAAAGTAAAAGTACTCATTATGTAGAAGGTCCCATTTCACAAGTTTATACAAATGTACAAAAGTATATATAGTATATAAAATGTATATAACATGTACAAAAATCCTTTGAAAATAACAGATCTACAAGCTCACAACGTGTCGCAATGCAATAGGGATGCTACGTTCATGTGTTTTAAGCAAAAGTAAACTGAATGGGGTTTACTGTGTAGAGGGAGAAAATGACATGAAAGCCAGTTATTAATCGGACTGTTTTTAATAAGGGAATCTTTGCTCTTTCTTTATGCTAGATATATATAAGCCCTGGGGGGAGACTTATTTAAAACATTTTGCTATGCTACATTTAATTATTTTTCTAGTAAATTAATTTGTCCAATAAGCCAGGTAGAGATGAATTATAAAATCAGGTTGATGGTTGGTAGCCCTCAGAGACTGATTAATTTAGATTTAATGTGTGGGATAGTGAACCGTATACGTACACGCTGTTAGCTTGCTGTCACTGATCCAGGTTGCAAAGTTGTCAGACTGTCATGCCTCACTGCCTGATGTTTTTTTTTAAAAGAAAAACGGTTTGAAGTGACATACGTATCAAAATGGTTTCTTGTGGTGGAAAGAAACTAATATTGATGTCTGGGGGCTCGATCGATAACAGCCCACTGACCATTGGTGAAAAGTACTATGTACTGTAGACTACTCCAGTTTCATACTTTTACCACTACTCCACTACATCTCAACGGCAAATACCTTTACTGCTCTACAACTATTTGAAAACTTAGTTACTTTGTAGATTTTGATTATTACAAAACATACATAAGCCACTTCAGACCTATATTATGGCTATTTGAAAATAACTGATCTACAAGCCCTCTGCTATTTTCAAAATATGTTTACACATTTTTAAATTCTGAGTAATTAGGCATTCTGCATAATAAGTACTTTTAGTTTTGCTACTTTAAGTATATTTCGACGCCAATACTTTTGAACTTTTATGCAAGTACATTTTTAACCCAGTACTTTTACTTGTGGCATTGATACTTTTACTCAAGTAATACAAAAGTGAGTACTTCTTCCACCATTGCCACTGACGGTCTTTTGAGCCATTTGTCCTTCCTTTCTAAGCGATTTTACATTCAAAAAGAAGAAGAGATCCGAGCACTCCAAAAAGTGGAGGGGAGGATGTAAAGTTAAAACTAACTTTAGTGTATATAAAATGCCAACATGTTTTGACCAGGATCTTCAAGGTCTTCATCAGTTCTTACCCTGATGATGAGGACAGTTCTTGGTCGAATCATGTTGTCATGTTTAACCCATTGAGACCTGAAGCCGATTCTACATGTCTCCTAAATCTCAACAGTTTTCTGAAAAACGTATGTTTCTATATCAGTGGTGCTCAATCTTTTTCATGTCAAGGACCCCCAAAATTATATGTATTTGGCCGCGGACCCCCATCAAAATATTTTGTTCCAGGGACCCCCAGAAGCAAAAATTTGAGTTAAAAATGTTCGCTTTAAAAATATATATATTCAAAGATTTGCACACATTTTCACGATTTTTCAAAAATAGCAGATCTACAAGCTCGTAGCGCGGCACTCGGTGCCGCGCTACGAGCTTGTATATCTGCTATTTTTGAATAGCCCAAAGTGTAAAATAATGCTTTTTAGCTCAAATCTAAAAATGACACAGTTCCAGGTCTTAAAGGGTTAATACGTTAAAGTCATTTTTAACTCTAACATCCTCTTTTTTGAGTTAATCGATCCATTATTCATTCCCGTGCGTTGATCCTAGAGGCATCAGTATTTAAACTCTTCATGTTAGCATTGTCCAACCGAGGCTATAGCGCAGCAAGTTATGACAACATACAAGGCATGTATTTGGTTTCCATATAACTCTTGATCACAAAAAGTTTATTTTAGATTTTTTTTTTAAAAACTGTGAGTAAACAGTGGTGTCTCGGGAGACTAATTACAAGACAGTCAAATAAGGCCTTGAATATAACAGACCGCTAGACTATGTGGTGACAGATGGAAGAGTCCCCTTCCTTACAATTTCACTTACACCTATTTTTCTTGCGTGTGATGTTTTGCAGTGTGCGCGTGCGCGTGCGTGTGCGCGTGCGTGTGTGGGTGTGGGTGTGTGCGTGTGTGTGTGTGCGTGTGCGCGTGCGTGTGTGCGCGTGCATACGTGTGCATTTATTTTGACTGGATTAAAAAAGTTGCACTAATGATGATACTTTATTCTCTTCATGCTAGTAATCAAGTGTAAGGGCTTAACGGTAACTGCGTGCATGTGCGTGCACGGCTGTGTGCATGTGTGATAGCGTGCAATCATAGAGATGTGGGAAGCAGATGCAATTGACCTTCAGTTTGTCATTGCAAATAATCTGTATTATATTATATCGTCAATGTCGGGTGGAAAACCTGCATGTGCAAAGCTGTTACTATTCAGGAAATGTAAAAACTTAGATTATTTAGTAATATTAATTAATAATGAATCATTTTCATTGGTTCATACAGCCCACAGACAGATTTAACAATTCTGTCACATCGTAGTTGGACCTTTGCAATTTTTTTAAATTGCAAATCGTGTGTGTGTGTGTGTGTGTATGTGTGTGTGCGTGTGTGTGTGTGCGCGTGCGTGTGCGCGTGCGTGCGTGGAACAAGTATTCAATTGTTTTACTTAAGTAAAAGTTTCAATACTGCAATGAAATGCCCTGTTGCAAGTAAAAGTCCGGAATTCAAAATGTACTTGAGTAAAAGTACAAAAGTATTGGCATCAAAATGTACTTAAAGTACCAAAAGTAAAAGTACACATTATGCAGAATGTCCCATTTCAAGTTTTCAATGTGTATAAAAATCTTTTGAAAATAACAAATCTACAAGCTCGATGCGCCGCATTGTGAGCTTGTACATTGGCTATTTTCAATTTGCTAAAATGTATACAGGGCTGAAGTGGTTAATGTGTGCGCGTGCGTGTGTGCGTGTGCGTGCGTGTGTGCGTGTGTGCGTGCGTGTGCGTGTGCGTGTGCGTGCGTGCGTGTGTGTGTGTGTGTGTGCGTGTATGTGCGTGCGTGCGTTTGCGTGTGTGCGCGTGCGTGCACATATCTTCTTCATTTACAAGAATTCTCTATCGCTCCCCCCGCGAGGAACCTTTCTCTGGGCCCGGGTCACATATGTATCAACTGTAGGCATGTCTGTCCTCTCAAACGTAGCCTAATCACAGCTTACACACGCTTATGTGCACATGAGAACTATGAGAGTTATATAACCCAAGAGCACTGAGGTCATGACAACTTAATGAGGGCTGGCTCAGCTGAAATTCACTCTGAATGTTCTGTATTAATGTTTTTATAATCGCTACAGATTGGCTTCATTCACAAACCACACTCCTGCTAATTGCTCTGATGAGCACAGCAGTGTCACAGTTCATTTACTATAGATCTATGTATCTATCTATCTATCTATCTATCTGTCTGTCTGTCTATCTATCTGTCTGTCTGTCTGTCTGTCTGTCTGTCTGTCTGTCTGTCTGTCTGTCTGTCTGTCTGTCTGTCTGTCTGTCTGTCTGTCTGTCTGTCTGTCTGTCTGTCTGTCTGTCTGTCTGTCTGTCTGTCTGTCTGCCTGCCTGCCTGCCTGCCTGCCTGCCTGCCTGTCTGTCTGTCTGTCTGTCTGTCTGTCTGTCTGTCTGTCTGTCTGTCTGTCTGTCTGTCTGTCTATCTGTGGTGGAAAAAGTACTAAAATGTTTTACTTAAAGGGCAAGACCACTTTGGTAGAGGTTTGGTTTATGTAGTTACCTTGCCATGATCTAACTCCAAAGGTGGACAAGAAATTGAAAATAATTGCTCCATTAATTAGAAATTGATAATTAAAAATATGCTCCCCATTGACTTACATTGTACACTGAAACAGCTCTCAAAGTCACTATTTTAGCCCATAAACGAACACAAACTAAGCTGATTCAGACAATATAGAACATCACCAAACCCAGTACTGTTTATTTTTTTAATAAAAATGTCAACTTCCTGGTGATTTTACTATTTGAAGATCCGGATCCGGATCTGCCGATCCAGTCCAGGTTTTCTTTCTAATAAAAATAGCTAAATCAACAGTAAGTTAACATTTTTATAAAAAAAAAAAAACAGTACTGGGTTTGGTGATGTTCTATATTGTCTGAATCGACTTTGTTTACATTCGTTTACATGCTAAAAGAGTGACTTTGAGAGCTGTTTTACTGTACAATGTAAGTCAATGAGGAGCATATTTTGAATTATCAATTTCTAATCAATGCAGCAATTATTTTTTATTTCTTGACCACCTTTGGAGTTACATCATGGCAAGGTAACTACACAACCCAAACCTCTACCAAAGTGGTCTTGCCCTTTAAGTAAAAGTATCACTACTGCAATGTAGATCGTACTCTGTTACATGTAGAGGTCTTAAGTACATTTTGATACTTTTGTACTTTTACTCAAGTACGTTTCGAATTCCGGAATTTTACTTGTAACAGAGTATTTGTATGATGCAGTATTGATGCTTTTACTAAAGTAAAAGATGTGAGTACTTTTCCACTACTGGGACTTGAGCAGCAGTGTTCTGAATCAGCTGCAGTCATCTGATAGATTCTTTTTAGGGAGATCTACATAATAACAACAGTCAAGTGTACTGATGCACATTTTTCCATACCCCGTTGAGACAAGTCATTTTATTCTTTGAACTATTCTTAACCCATAGAGACCTGGAACTGTGTCATTTTTAGATTTGAGCTAAGAAAGCATTATTTTACACTTTGGGCTATTCAAAAATAGCAGATCTACAAGCTCATAGCGCGGCACCGAGTGCCACGCTATGAGCTTGTAGATCTGCTATTTTTGAAAAATCGTGAAAATGTGTGCAAATCTTTGAATATATATATTTTTAAAGAGAACATTTTTAACTCATATCTTTGCTTCTGGGGGGTCCCTGGAAGAAAATATTTTGATGGGGGTCCGCGGTCAAATACATATCATTCTGGGGGTCCTTGACATGAAAGCGATTGAGCACCACTGATATAGAAACATACGTTTTTCAGAAAACTGTTGAGATTTAGGAGACATGTAGAACCGGCTTCAGGTCTCAATGGGTTAAAGGTAGGGTAAGATGTCTGTATTATTGTTAAAATGAGTGTTAAATAGCTTTATATTCTGATAGTACTCATTGCTAAAGACTGTTTGTTCAGTAACAAGGGTCTCCGTGTCTATCCAGCCCTTCAATGAACAGAAAATACATCTTCAGGTCTGGATACCAATTTTATCCAATCAGGAGAGAGAACTCATACAGAATACAGGGTAAACGAGTGGAATTGGAAGTATAGGGTGACCACCTCCAAACAGGCCCATTGAGGGACAGGTGAACCCGTTTTGCGGGACATCGCAATATATATATTTTTTTTTTTCAACAAAAAAAAAAACCTTTAAACCCCCTTTTTCAGAAGACATATGACACTAATAACAAATATAATATGAATTCCACTTAAATCATAGTCATATTCTTGTCATCTGGACCAAGTGTAGCCTAGTTATGAACAACTTGAACAAAATATCTAGAGAGGGTCGCTTGTAAAAACATCTGTGGCTTTGATAGTATAGATTAGTAGGTTTATTTGACTGTGCAGAAGCATAGTTGCCTTGATGTAACATTAACGAGCATCAACGAGTGCCAGCTTGACACAGACTCACACACACACACACACACACACACCTCCCCTCTGCAGTGCTGTGACAGGAGTTTGTCTAATGTCTCTTCAAAATCCATTGCGTATGATTAAGGATTACTGTGATTATGGTAAGCTCACATTTCATATGACACACACATAAGACTGTATAAATGAGATGGACAAAGCCACTCCGCTGCTTTCTACAGACCGAAAATGAAGCCGATTGTTCCAAGACTGTAGGTCCGCCATCTTTCAATATCGCGTCATATCCTGCAGAATGAGACCAGACCATTATTGGTTGGGTAGCTTGTCAATCAAGAGCGGGGGCGGGGAATGAATGCTATTGGTTGTGTAGCTTGTCAATCAAATCATCCCGTCCCTCCTAGAGAATAGCCTATACTTTATCGTCAATTTTAAAACAAATAGGACCATAATTTAGCAAAACGCATATCCTGATGATTGAAAGGAGACTTTAAACTAGCGACTGGAAGCATATAGAATTTATGACAATTTTTATTACAGTAAGAAAATCTAGTCTAAAGTTTGTCAAAAAAACCCATTCACTTGCGTTAAAATAAATTCTTTCTGACACCGCAGGTCGGCGCAGGGTAAAACGGCGCCACTCTGGCCATTTTTTCGGCCTCATCGTAAATATCTAAGACTTGCCCCTTGGACACACACCATACAGTAAGAACTAGAATCTAACTATCACTACCCCGAAGGCGATAGTAGGCTGCCTTTGTAATGGTGTTAAATGTGGCTGTTAAGATTCAGGTCTGAGTCTGTGACTGTACGCCAAGATGTCTGGCTTTGCTTGTTGTTTATTATTGATTGAAGCTGAGCGCTGACTTTTAATCGTCTCTTCCTCTTGCTGCAAAAAAAAACAATTACTTCAGTTTTGTCTTTCTTTAATTGAAGACGGTTCTGGCACATCCAGTTATTTATTAGTTCAGTGCACTCCCTCAGTGTTTGTATTGGATCATATAGTCCCCTGGTGATATGGTTATTTTAATGTGCGTGTGTGCCGTCTGCTTAATTATGGTAGCTTATTTTCTTGTTTTCTATAATATCCGAGCCAGTGGGAGCATGTTGATGTTGAACAGACAAGGTCCCAGGATAGGGCTAGGCAATGGGATGAGCATTTGGACTTCTTTTTCTTTTTGTTGCGATTAACCGTCCAGTGGTGGGAAAAGTACTCAAATGTTTTACTTAAGTAAAAGTATCAATACTGCAACGCAGAAGTACTCTGTTACAAGTAAAAGTATGGAATAAAACATTTACTTGAGTAAAAGTACAAAAGTATTGGTATCAAAATGTTCTTAAAGTACAAAAAGAAAATGTTCTTAAAGTACCAAAAGAAAATAGCAGATCTACAAGCTCACAACGCGTCGCGATGCGACGCGTTGTGAGCTTGTAGATCGGCTATTTTCAAATGCCTATGTATAAAATAGGGCTGAAGTGGTTAATGTATGTTTTACGATATAATAATTTATAACTGCAAAGTAACTAGTCACTAAAGTTTTCAAATAATTGTAGTGCAGTAAAAGTACAATAATTGCCTCTGAGATGTAGTGGAGTAGAAGTAAAAGCATATGTAGTTGGAACAATTGGAAATACTCCAGTAAAGTAAAAGTCCCTCAAAATTGTACTTCACTTGAGTAAATGTACTTATTTACTTTACACCACTGATGACGTCATTATCAACAAATAAAGTTACAGTTATGTGTGGGCAGTTGAAATACGGCCTAAAGGTCCTTACATACCGGCGAATATAGCGAATATACGCAAAATTCGGACTCGTTCCGAATAATTAAAAGACGCTTTTTCGCCTCGCTTTTTCGCTCCATGTACGGAGCCATTGACTTAATAAGGTTTTTAAAAAAAAACGCATTATTCGCACGAAAAAATCGCCCCGGTGTGTAAGGACCTTAACACATGTATTTTAGAATACATTATATTAGGTCTATGTCATTCTATACGGTTTTCTTCTCAATTTGTTTTTTACCAGGAACAATAACAGATTATATTTAAGTTTTCTGTTGTTGT
The DNA here is from genome assembly GCF_963454915.1 of Gymnoscopelus microlampas. Classification (NCBI taxonomy): domain Eukaryota; kingdom Metazoa; phylum Chordata; class Actinopteri; order Myctophiformes; family Myctophidae; genus Gymnoscopelus; species Gymnoscopelus microlampas. The sequence continues at coordinate 2,617,468 of NC_139960.1, forward strand.
TGATATTTTATGTATTTTGATTGATTTGATTTACATTTCAGTTCATTACGGTTATTTGATCCGAAACGGTTAGTGACACACATTTCGGTTGAACGGTTTTAACCGTCCCATCTCTGATCGATAATCAGTGGCGTGCACAGACATTTTGAGGGGCAGGTGCTCAAGTAAATCATACTTTTCTTGTGTTTACTTGGTCTGCTCTTTTTTCCCTCTACACCTATACCTCTTTGCCAAAAATAGCCGATCTACAAGCCCACAACGCCTCGCGCTGCGAGGCGTTGTGAGCTTGTAGATCTGCTATTTTTGGCTAAAGTTCTCCTCAGAAAAGGGATGCTAGGTTTCGAGTGGTTATGGTAAAAAGAAAAATCATAACACATAAAGATTTGGCGGACCCCCTGTAGTAACTCTGAGGACCCCCTAGGGGTCCCGGACCCCCTGTTGAAGACCCCTGCTGTGCCCTTTTTTCAAAAGGGCACTTCTGGTCAAGAGGGCAAAGGGCAGGTGCTCTAGCACCACCTAGAGTCTATCTGTGCACGTCCCTGTCGATAATACATCAATATTGTGACATGAGACTATAGACATTGTCTGAGGAATAATACATTGTGTGAGATTGTGCTATGACAGCGCGTTGTGAGCGTGTAGATCGGCTATTTTGGCCAATGTTCCGCCCAGGCATGCATCTCAACACATCCCTCAGCCAGCGATGTGCATATACACAGTAGCATTTCATATTTTACTGGCCCAGATCGGTCAACCTTCAACCTTCAAATGCAATGTTGCCATTTGATGAATTCGGCCGTCTTAATTGCACCGACAGAGAAGTCGAGTCGGGCAGGGAGAAAGTCCTGTGGCAAGATAAACGCTTTGACATCCACACGTCGTGTCAAATTCATCTTCAAAAGGATGACTCCCATTTCCATTATGTATTACCGCTGATTAGGAAAATCATGTGGAATACTCTCTCTCTCTCTCTCTCTCTCATGTCTCTCTCTCTCCCTCTCCCTCTCTCTCTCTCTCTCTCTCTCTCTCTCTCTCTCTCTTCCCCTCTTAAGGAGGGCATTTTCTTGTATGTATGTATTTCTAATATCACCGTACAATTAGCGAATACGTGAAATTTGTCCTCTGCATTTAACCCATCATAAATATTAGGAGTAGTGGGTGCCGGTGTTTACAGCATCTATCTCAGCATCTATCCGTCCGTCCGTCCGTCCGTCCGTCGTCCGTCCGTCCGTCCGTCCGTCCGTCCGTCCGTCCGTCCCCGCCTGTCTCTCTCTCTCTCTCTCTCCTCTCTCTCTCTCTCTCTCTCTCTCTCTCTCTCTCTCTCTCTCTCTCTCTCTCTCTCTCTCTCTCTCTCTCTCTCTCTCTCCATGGGTGTGTCACAGAAGCCAGGCTGTAAAGCTGTTGGCAGGTCGATCAAAGACAGAGAATCTCACGCCTACAAATCCCCCTGATACGTGTGAACTGTGATCTGCACACTGTCCATGTTTTCATCCCGGTGTCTTTTATTTCAATGTGTTCATCTGCTTTAAAACCCATTTCACTGTCTGGCACCTCGCGTTTCCTCTCTGTCGGGGGGGAACCTCACACGTCACGTTACTTTTCAGGATTATAATTCAAATGCAGCGAAAATAGCTGAAGCGTTTAGAGCTTGTAGATCGGCATTTTTTTGGGCTGCTTTCGTGTGAAACTGTAGTATGATGAAGTAGGGTATTAATTTATTGGGGGGGGGGGGGGGGGGGGGGGGGTTAGGGGAATGGAGATATGAGGTTTCTGCCCAACAGCAATGATTTTGTTATCAGCTGGAATTATTTCTGACAGTTGGGTCAGCATGTTTTTTTTGTTTTGATTTTCTGTGAAATTTGTAATTAATACAGACTCATTTTGTCTGTCAGTTCTCTCTCTCTCTCTCTCTCTCTCTCTCTCTCTCTCTCTCTCTCTCTCTCTCTCTCTCTCTCTCTCTCTCCCCCCCCCCCCCCCTCCTCCACCTCCCTTTCTAAGCGTTGGCCACGTTCCATTTCTTTCTGTTACGCTGTGGAATTGGCCTGAGTGTTTAACTCAATTCTTGCACAAAGGGGCCTCATTCCATTTTGGTTTGGTCTAATGCCATTTGTTCTGTATAAGGGTGGGACTAATTACATTTCTTTGTGTCATTCTGTAGTACATTGTTGTTCTCTTGTGAATTGGGTCCATTTCTCGCCGTCTCATTGTGGGACCACGGGGGTGTTAATCCACTGGCTCTCAACGTCCAGGTCCGTGGACCACTAAGGGGTCCGTCCCAATGTACCCTTAACTCACTCAAGGCCCGTTCAGACGACAACGGTCTCTAGAGAAAACGGCAAAATAAAAGATCAGATGTGCCGTCCGTTTACACAGGAACAGCGTTTTTGGGGCCAATCCATAACTACTGTAAGTGAAACCAGTGGCGTGCACAGACATTTTGAGGGGCAGGTGCTCAAGTAAATTATACTTTTTTTTGTTTACTTGGTCTGCTCTTTTTTCTCTCTACACCTATACCTCTTTGCCAAAAATAGCCGATCTGCAAGCCCACAACGCCTCGCAGCGCGAGGCGTTGTGAGCTTGTAGATCTGCTATTTTTGGCTAAAGTTCTCCTCAGAAAAGGGATGCTAGGTTTCGAGTGGTTATGGTAAAAAGAAAAATCCTATCACATAAAGATTTGGCGGACACCCTGTAGTAACTCTGAAGACCCCCTTGGGGGCCCGGACCCCCTGTTGAAGACCCCTGCTGTAAACTGAAAAAAAATAAAAACGTTTTTTTTCTTTTTTTCAAAAGGGCACTTCTGGTCAAGAGGGCAAAGGGCAGGTGCACTAGCACTACCTAGAGTCTATCTGTGCACGTCCCTGAGTGAAACCATCTTCCAGGGTGGAAATCTTTGAAAACGCACAACCTCGCGTCTCCATCTAAACGTGCAATACAGGGGAATCCGCAAAACGTGTGATGTTATGTCTCACGCCGGCTCTCGTGCAGAGCCGTAGGACCACTATTGCCAGATCCTGTGAGAGAAATAAGCAGCCAGTTCTATGAAAACAAGCCCAAAAGAAGCGACTAGGCTACATGAGCACTATGCAGTACATTGGCTATTTGAAAATAGCCGATCTACGATCTGTGAGCTTGTAGATTTCAAAAAGATCTTGAAAAGAAAAAGTGAAATAATATTTTGAATACATATATATATTTTAAATTCAGATGGGGCTCTGCGGAGAAATACAACAATTTGACATGCACATATTTGAGGACTGTTTAAACAATAATGAAAAAATAAAAATACAAAATCGACTACACTTTAAAAACAAGCCCAAAAAAACCCCAACCGGCAACTATTTTACAAAGCAACTTTATTCCTGTTTAGGTTTTACATAACCTCGGTCCCAGTCTCACTCATCTGCGAAAAGAAGAGCCTGGTCACGACCTAAAGCAGCGAGTGTCTAGGAAGTACACTGAGTGGACAGGATTTCCGTTTCCCCCGGAAACGATTTCTTTTGACCAATCACAACACTCGTTGCATTCACGGAGAATGTTAACAGATTTGTAAAGCATCAACGTCATTTCCTTGGGCGGTACTTCCGCCAAAATTCAACCATTTCCGGTTGTCAACTTCCTAGACAACCAACATCCCAGGTCTTGCCCAGGGTGGGTTTTACATGGAAATGGCTCTATCTTGAGATGCCTTTTTTTGCCCTGGTTTTTGTGAGACATGTATTTTCAACATGCTGCTGGAAGGGAAGGGAACGTTGTGGTTGTAATGTTTGTTCTGTGGGCGAAGCACGCGGATTACCAATGGCCGGATGAGCGATAATAATGGATAAAAATGTTCTGTGGCCAGTTGAAAAGTTAAGGAAAGCGTGCATTTTTGCCTAAAGATGGTATATTCTCATGCTGCTGCAAGAGAAGGGGCCGATCGCGGTTGTTTTTTTGTTTTTTTTCTGAGCGTCGCACTGCTACCGGGTGAGTTTACACACGGTCAGACAAGCGATCATAACGGATATAGATTTTCTGCGACCGGTTGAAAAGATATAAAAAACGTAAATCTCTGGCACTGGGCAAACACAGCCCAGAAATAAGTCTGGCACTGAATGAGTTAACACTCGCATCACTGCAGTCTGTCCGAGATCAAATTGACCGTTTTTTTCTCCCCCTGAGATTCCATTAGCGCCGTCTTCCCTCTGGGCCCTCACGCCTGCTCACTCACACAGCTGGATGCCATCAGGGATACCATTGTCTTTTAAATATTGATCAGCGTTGCTTATACACAACATGTAATCTCACTAACAACAGCTTACAGGAATGCTTCATTCAGACAGAAATAATGTAAATGTAAAACACTATCTAACCAGAGCCAAGCGTCTGGAAAATGTTGTCACAGTGTGTGGTGCTTACTATGTTAACGTTGATTCAATCCCCTTTAACCCATTAAGACCTGGAACTGTGTCATTTTTAGACTTGAGCTAAAAAAGCATTATTTTACACTTTGGGCTATTCAAAAATAGCAGATCTACAAGCTCGTAGCGCGG
>NC_139960.1:2626996-2629496 GCF_963454915.1 Gymnoscopelus microlampas
TTCCTTTACAGGTGTTACCAATGATACTAATTAAGGCTCTGTTCCATTTAGTGTGGCATAGTGGTTGTCTTATTTATTTACCCCCATAACTCTGAGAGTGTACAAATGGAACCAAATGGACCCTTACGGGTCCATTTGGTTCCATTTGTACACTCTCAGAGTTACACACCCACCATAAGGGGCCATTTGGGAACCAAAATGGAGTGTTTCTAGTGAGCCAACATGCACAATAGAGGATATGCGCATGCTTAAAGTGAATGGCACATCGAGTGGCAAATTGAGTGGCAAAGAAACATGCAAAATGAGTTTAACATTGTTTAATGTTGTTTAATGCAATCAGATATGACTTTTCTGTTTGGATGCATGGGTTGTCAAGGCCAGAAAGTATTTTTTTGACACTCTGTAGGCATTCCTGCATAACTTCCGGGTTTGATGATGATGTCACACGCATATCCTCAATATCTGCACCCTGACCAGAATGGAACAGAGCCTTCATTAGCGTCATTGGTAACACCTGTGAAGGAAGTAAGAAGAGGCCCAATGTCTTTCCAATATGGCTGCTGTGCATAGAGCCTATTGCCGCCCCCTTAGTAATGTAAGGTCATAGGTGGAGGTCATTGCTTCTTGCCTAACAATATAGATGAGTGGCCAACTGTCCTGTATACAAATGCAAAACACCTTTTGTGTCATTTGTCATGAAATTAATTCAAGGACCCCAACGGAAACAAGTCCGCAGGGACTTTTTTGGTCGTACCTTTTAGACAAAAGTATTATAAATGTAACTGTGTTGTTTTACATTCTTTTGCCTAATAAAATGTTCAATCAATCAAAAAACCTGTGTGGGAGTACTCCAGCTATTAGTAAGAACCAAATGGACCCTTATAACTGTGATTATAATACAATATACATTGTTCTAATGTATTACAACTGTGATGATTACAATGCACTGCAATGGATTATAACAGTGATTAAAATACAATATTAATCTATTATAATGTATTACAACTATGATTAAAATGCAACAGAACTTCATACAACATGGGGGTCCCTGCTTCATCGCTCTCTCTCTCAGCAAGGGGGTCCTTGGTTGAGCGTCAACACTCCACCACTGTGGAGGTTATTAACCCATTGAGACCTGGAACTGTGTCATTTTTAGATTTGAGCTAAAAAGCATTATTTTACACTTTGGGCTATTCAAAAATAGCAGATCTACAAGCTCGTAGCACGGCACCGAGTGCCGCGCTACGAGCTTGTAGATCTGCTATTTTTGAAAAATCCTGAAAATGTGTGCAAATCTTTGAATATATATATTTTTAAAGCGAACATTTTTAACTCAAATCGTTGCCTCTGGGGGGGTCCCTGGAACGACATATTTTGATGGGGGTCCGCGGCCAAATACATGTCATTTTGGGGGTCCTTGACATGAAAAAGATTGAGCACCACTGATATAGAAACATACGTTTTTCAGAATACTGTTGAGATTTAGGAGACATGTAGAATCGGCTTCAGGTCTCAATGGGTTAATGTGAGACGGCGTGTCAGAGTACCTGCCTTTGAAAGAACAGTACCGTGTGTGCCAGGGCTTTAGCCCCATATGAATAGTGACCTTGCACCAGGCGGCAACCGCTGGTTTGCAAGGTTGCGTGATTCTAATGTCGTGTCGTGGAGTTCTGTGGGACTGGTGGACTGGACACACATCAATACGTTTCTCTCTCTCCGCTTTCCAGTGGTGATAAAAGTGCTCAGATATTTGACTTAAGTAGAAGTAAGTAGCAATGCCACAATATAGAAATACTCTGTTACAAGTAAAAGGCCTGTGTTCAAAATGTTACTAAGTAAAAGTACAAAAGTATTGGTATCAAAATAGACTTTTATAAAAAAGTAAAAAGTACTAAAATGTTTGAAAATAGCCAGTCTACATGCTCACTAATGCTAGTAAAATTGGCGTGGACCCACCCACCACGCAATTTGCACATGCACTCCGCTAGCTATAGCGCCATGCGTTGCCGAGTATAGGGCCCTCAGTGTTAATAGGCTCTATGCACAGCAGCCATTTTGGAGAGAAATTGGGCCTCTTCTTACTTCCTTCACAGTGTTACCAATGATATAATGAAGGCTCTGTTCCATTCTGGTCAAACAGAGTCAGGGTGCTGATATTGTGCATTTTAAAAGGTGTGTAACTCTGAGAGTGTACAAATGGAACCAAATGGACCCTTACGGGTCCATTTGGTTCCATTTGTACACTCTCAGAGTTATGGGGGTCCTTGAAATTAAATGTTTGAGAACCACTGTGTTACATGAAATGGAACAGAGCCTCCATTAGTATCATTGGTAACACCTGTGAAGGAAGTAAGAAGGGGCCCAATTTCTCTCCAAAATGGCTGCTGTGCATAGAGCCTATTTGACTCTGAGACTGTTCACTCTCAGACCCATAAGAGTCTCTTTGGACCCCCATGGGTCCCCGGACCCTACGTTGAGAAGTGCGTGTGTGTGTGTGTGT
>NC_139960.1:2634496-2674496 GCF_963454915.1 Gymnoscopelus microlampas
TGCATAATAGTACCTTTTTCTCTTCCTCTACCTTTTTCTCTCTCTCAGAAGAGTCTCTCAGAAATGCCCTCATAAATAGTTGGACGTGAGTGTTGAAATTGGATGGATTTTGATTTGAATCGTGCGTACGCATTGTGAACCCTTTCATGATTCCAATATCGTGCCAATAACTGTTTTCTCTGAGCGTAAAGCGATGTGATGCGCCAGACCAGACCTCATTTTAACCCATTAAGACCGGGAACGCATCTGTGTGTCATTTTTAGATTTCATTTTTAGATTTCTTTTGTGGAAATTGTTTGCAAATCTTTTTTTTAAAATAGCAAAACTTATGATGCTATAATATCAAGTGGTTCTCAAACTTTTTCATGTCAAGGACCACCCAAAATGATATGTATTTGGCCGCGGACCCCCATCTCAAAATATTTCGTTACAGGGACCCCCCAGAAGCAAAGATTTGAGTTACAAATGTTCGCTTTTTTTCACGATTTAAAAAAAAAAAGCAGATCTATAAGCTCATAGCGTGGCACTCGGTGCCACGCTATGAGCTTGTATATCTGCTATTTTTGCATAGCCAAAGACATCTAAAATGACACAGATGTGTTATTACAAATCGCAGCGCGTAAAATGGGGCCCAGATGGGCCTGAGCATCACTGAGCTAATTGGTTGTCAGGTAATTGCTTGTTAGAGTTCAGTGGTTTTCAACCTTTCTTGGATCGGGGCCCACTTGGATCAGGGCCCACCCATCTTGACCACTTAAGAGGCTTAAGTTGTCAGATGGGCGTGCCCGTGCCGTGTGCATTTCCAGAGCATGTTTATTTTAATGGCCAATCAATCGATCGTGTTCCCGGCTTGGATTCATATACTTTCAAAGTTTATTAAAACTTTAAAAAACACATACAATCTTAGTGCATAGTCTTATGTTAAATTGTGAGGTATTTTTTACTTTACTGGAGTATTTGCAATTTTCTACTTCTACTCCACCACATCTCAGAGGCAAATGTGTACTTTTACTCCATTACAATTATTTGAAAACTTTAGTTACTAGATGATTTTGAATATTATTACAAAACATACATTACCCACTTCAGCCCTATATATATTTTGAAAAAATAGCCGATCTACAAGCTCACAATGCGTGAGACATGTGACACATTGTGAGCTTGTAGATATGCTATTTATAAAAGTTTTTTTATATATTTTATACATTTGAAAACTTGTGAAATGGGACATTCTGCACAATGAGTACTTTGCCTTTTGGTACTTTAAGTACATTTTGATACCAATACTTTTGTACTTTTACTCAAGTACATGTTTAAATCCGGACTTTTACTTAACAGAGTAACAGAGTATTTCTACATTGCAGTATTACTTTTACTTAAGTAAAACATGCGAGTAGCCTACTTTTCCCACCACTGCAATAAACTCATTTGTACTGGTTTGTTCTGGTTTTAGGTTGAAAGGAGGGGCTTCATAAAACTAGAATGATCTCCCGTGGTTTTGATCCGGCACACTGTAGTGGGTTAGAGGATCCTAAAATAGATGAAAAAGAAAAGAGAGTGAGCGGTGACACAGTGTAATGTGTAGGTCTGCTGGAAAAACTGAGCTTCATCTTGTTCCTGCAAATAGAATGTGAGCGCTGAGTGCTCAGTAAAGTCTGGTTAACCTGTTAAGACCTGAAGACGCATCTGTGTGTCATTTTTAGATTTGAGCTAAAAAAGCATTATTTTACACTTTGGGCTATTCAAAAATAGCAGATATACAAGCTCGTAGCGCGGCACCGAGTGCCGCGCTATGAGCTTGTAGATCGGCTATTTTTGAAAAATCGTGAAAATGTGTGCAAATCTTTGAATATATATAGTTCTTTAAAGCGAACATTTTTAACTCAAATTTTTGCTTCTGGGGGGTCCCTGGAACAACATTTTGGGTGGTCCTTGACATGAAAAAAGTTTGAGAACCACTGATATTATAGCAACATAATTTAAAAAAAATAGCTGTTAGGATTTAGAAGACATTTGTAGAATCCCCTAGAAGCAAAGATTTTAGTTAAAAAACGTTTGTTTCAAAAAATATATATATTAAAGATTTGCACAAATGTTCACGATTTTTCAAAAAATAGCAGATCTACAAGCTCGAGCTTGTATATCTGCTAATTTGTAATAGCCCAAAGAAATCTTAAAATGACACAGATGCGTCTTAGGTCTTAAAGGGTTAATTCAAACAGAACGGGAGCGCTCACTGGAGTCTTGTTCTGTTACAGTAAACCTACATCCTCTCTCGCGTGTTTAATTAACTTCATTATTGGCAGAGATGTTCCAGTGATGGTGAAGGAGCGTGTGTGTGTGTGTGTGTGTGTGTGTGTGTGTGTGTGTGTGTGTGTGTGTGTGTGTGTGTGTGTGTGTGTGTGTGTGTGTGTGTGTGTGTGTGTGTGTGTGTGTGTGTGTGTGCGCGTGTGCGCGTGCGTGCGCGCGCACGTGTGTGTGTGTGTTGCTATAGCCTACTTGTGAGGACCGAATGCCCCCCGGCCCCCACACGTATATTAAAATGTGAGAAATAGACATTGCGAGGACCAGCATTCCCTAATGCAGATATACAGGCTCACAATGCGTGACGCGTTGTGAGCCTGTATATCTGCAATCTTTCGGCTATTGTTCCCAATTGCAGCTATTTTCAATGCCGTCCTATGTTGATGTCCTAACAAGTGTAGTTATACAAACCGGTGTGGGTGTGGGTGCACATGCACGAGAGTGTGAGTGAGTGAGTGAGTGAGTGAGTGAGTGAGTGAGTGAGTGAGTGAGTGAGTGAGTGAGTGAGTGAGTGAGTGAGTGAGTGAGTGTGTGTGTGTGTGTGTGTGTGTGTGTGTGTGTGTGTGTGTGTGTGTGTGTGTGTGTGTGTGTGTGTGTGTGTGTGTGTGTGTGTGTGTGTGTGTGTGTGTGTGTGTGTGTGTGTGTGTGTGTGTGTGTGTGTGTGTGTGTGTGTGTGTTTCTCAGTAGTGTGGTAATGCATTCTACCATAACAAAGATGCACTATTGTTCACTCCATTAGATCAAATACACACGTCAGTCTAGTGTGTGTGTGTGTGTGTGTGTGTGTGTGTGTGTGTGTGTGTGTGTGTGTGTGTGTGTGTGTGCTTGCTTTGGGACCCAGAGCCTCGGGGCACCATCTGTTGTCATGCAGGCTTCAGGTTAGAGAGAGACAGACAGACAGACAGACAGACAGACAGACAGACAGACAGACAAACAGACACACACGGAGAGAGAGGAAGAGAGAGACAGTATATTGCTGAATCTCATCTCAAATGTGTCTTTCTGTTAGCTTTGTTCTGCAAACAGTCACACTCTTATGACCTTACCCACTGTGTGTGTGTGTGTGTGTGTGTGTGTGTGTGTGTGTGTGTGTGTGTGTGTGTGTGTGTGTGTGTGTGTGTGTGTGTGTGTGTGTGTGTGTGTGTGTGTGTGTGTGTTTTGTATGTGCATGTGTTTGTACGTGCATGCGTGCATGTGTGTGTGTGTGTGTGTGTGTGTGTGTGTGTGTGTGTGTGTGTGTGTGTGTGTGTGTGTGTGTGTGTGTGTGTGTGTGTGTGTGTGTGTGTGTGTGTGTGTGTGTGTGTGTGTGTGTGAGAGAGAGAGTGTTCAGGGCATCATCTGTGTGCTGACTCGGCCTCGGGGGAAGGAAGATAGAGAGAGAGAGAGTCTATCATGTAGTAACATTCTTCTCTCTTTCAACTAATAATTGAACAACCTTTAAGAACCGGTTTGAACCGCTTTTTGACATGACGCTAAATGAGAACGTGTCTTATCCATCCACGCGCTAGATGAAAACGACTAAATAAAATGTGTTTACATAATTATCAAAACATGGGCATAGTTGAAATGTGTTCTGTGTAAGACCCCCCCCCCCCCCCTGTGAGCTAAAAGGACCTAAAAATGTACTGTATGTTCATTGACATGGAACGTCACATGCAGGCTGTGAGTTCTCCTCCTCTCCTCTCCTCTCCTCTCCTCTCCTCTCCTCTCCTCTCCTCTCCTCATAGTCTATGAGCCAGAGCCCCAAAATCGAGCAATGATTATCGAAAGAGTGGGCAAAACCATACCTATATTAAATTGTTCATAAGGTCAATATAAGTAAATAAATATATGATAACCTTTCCACAGGAGTAGCTTTTTCATATTTATCACACATTTTGTTATTTTCTCCATACGTACATGACAGGTGAAAACATTACAACATTTAAAAAATAATTATCATAATGAAACTTCCTGAGTTGATTACTTACATGAAGACAATGATTTATCGTATTACAAGTTTTCTGAAATCGTATATTTGAATATGCAAATTAGGCATTAGGAAAATATGCCCAAATTTGCATACCTTTCCAGAATCAACATTGGAACATTGGACAAAGCCAGAGTCAACATTCTTATTTCATTTTGTTAAGATGTTGGAGTCAAAGGTTTTTAACGAGGGAATATTCAATATCTGGCTCAATTTTGGGGCTCTGGCTCATGGACTAAATGCCTCATTTGCATATTTAAATATACAATTGCAGAAAACTTGTAATACGATAAATCATTGTCTTCATGTAAGTAATCAACTCAGGAAGTTTCATTATGATAATTCTTTTTTAAATTTTGTCATTTTTTCACCTGTCATGTACGTATGGGGAAAATAACAAAATGTGTGATAACCATGAAAAAGCTACTCCTGTGGAAAGGTTATCATATATTTATTTACTCGTATTGACCCTATGAACAATTTAATATAGGTTTGGTTTTGCCCACTCTTTCGATAAAGAAATCTTGTCTGGCTCATGGACTATCAACACGTTCCATTCCTACAAAGACATGTCTAAGAATTAGTATAATCATCGTAACATATTATTACCAGTAATAATTCCAGACATGGCAGTGCATTCATTAGCAGTAATTAGACATTTAGAGGTCATACATGTATGGCTCGGATTAAATCACATACTAATTGGTGGCCGTTTAAATGGGTCTAACAACACTGAAAACCTGACCTGACAGCACGTGACCTGGCTGTCTCTCCTACGCTGTCTCCCTCTCAGCTGTCTGTCTCTCCTATATGCTGTCTCCCTCTCAGCTGTCTGTCTCTCCTATATGCTGTCTCCCTCTCAGCTGTCTGTCTCTCCTATATGCTGTCTCCCTCTCAGCTGTCCGTCTCTCCTATGCTGTCTCCCTCTCAGCTGTCTGTCTCTCCTATATGCTGTCTCCCTCTCAGCTGTCCTACTCTCTGTCAGTTTTCTTTGATATTTTGTTTAGAGTGAAAACAGAAAAGACACTAGTACAGAGCCTTGGGCTCAACAACACAACACAAGTGTTTTACGTGGTTGATCCATTGCTGCTGCGCAGTTGAGTTTGTGTTTAACCCATTAACACATTGACCGCCATAGGTTAATCTCATAATGTACTCACCAGTGCCAACGTTTTATTGCTGTTTTTTTGTTTTTTTCACGTCGCCATAGACTTTGTTAAAATCCTTAAAATTGAGCCGTGCACTGTTTTTAAACATCGCAGACATCTGCCTGCTTCTACCACTGAAGAACGCGTGTCAACCGGTGCCTCCATGTTGTAGTTAGAACGGTTTATGTTAAACAGGGATCGACGAGGAGAAGAAAACAACGACGAGAAAATTGAGTTTCAGTTTCGTCATTGGAACGAGGGCTGACGGCATCGGGAAAACCGGAATCCCTAATAAGGGCTTTCCGGTGGTGTTACAATGAAATGGTCCGTGTAGAAAATTGAAAAAAGTTGTTTTTTTTGGAAAAAAAGGAAAAAGCACCACGGCCCGTAGGCTACGGGATCGGCGCTTTACAGTTGGATTTATCGGCCCGTAGGCTACGGGCCTGGCGGGTAGAGTGTTAAGACCTGAGGCCGCTTAAAAAAAAAATCTAAATCCTAACAGTTTTTCGGAAAAAAATGTTAAAAAATAATTTTCACGATTTTTCAAAAATAGCAGATCTACAAGCTCATAGCGCGGCACTCGGTGCCGCGCTATGAGCTTGTAGATCTGCTATTTTTGAATAGCCAAAGAAATCTAAAGTGACACAGGTCTCAATGGGTTAAGTAAGACAGCACGTTTTTTTCCTCCTCTTTTGTGTGATATGAGACATAAAGTACTAGCCTTACAGCAGCGCTTCTCAAACCTTTTCGTGTCAAGGACCCCCCAAATTGACACTTATTTGCCCGCATACCTCCATTTGAAAACATATGCCTCAGGGACCCCCATAAGAGAAGATTTTTTACGGCTCTATAGCAGTGATTCTCAACCATTTTAATTTCAAGGACCCCCAGTTTGACATGCATAAGGCCACGGACCCCCATTTAACAGCATTTCTATCTCTGGGATCCCAATTTATATTGTAAAATCAATGTTAATTTAACTCAGAGAGGAACAAATGGAACCAAATGGACCCCTCCATTTGGTTCCATTTGTACACTCTCAAAATTACAGACCCATAAGGGTCCATTTGGTTCCTAACTATCCATCATTTAGCTGGGGACCTCCTGGAACTCCCTCAAGGACCCCTGGGGGTCCCTGGACCCCACTTTGAGAACCAATGGCTTACTGTATGCTCACTTTTAGACCTGTGCTGTTGTGCCTTATTTCTTCCCGCTCTCTCGCTTATTCTTCTCTGATTCTCTCCGTATTTGTTGTTTGGATCCTTGCCTGTTTGTGTGATATAATATCGTTGCATAGTCTGGATGGAATCAGTAAAATGGATTAAGTTACAATTGTCAGCCCTTTGCTATATTTATTTAGTTTTTCCACTGAAACGGGCAGTTCAACTGGAACAGGCCCTCACATCAATAATGAATTGATAAAGGAAAATACGTTTTTGATAATATCCCTGCAGTGAATGAAAGAACCTTTAGTTCTATCTCTTCTCTGACCGTTACGCTGTCCATGGTGCTGAATAATGATTGGTCCATTTGTTTACACACGCGGGGGGGGGGGGGGGCGCAAATCCCACTCTAGCGTTGTGGGAACACATGCAATTTTTAAAATCAATGAATTAATTAATTCATATTCACCCCCAGCCATACTGTAGCTGCATGAATGTGTTCTGGTACTAAGTAGGAGAACTTGCTTATAACAACAAATACATGAAAATGCCCGTCTGTTTAACTGCAGGGCTTACAGCAACTCAAGCATTGATAATGTACTGGAATTCAAATCAATGACAGCACACAGAACCCAGTGGCGTGCACAGACATTTTGAGGGGCAGGTGCTCAAGTAAATCATACTTTTTTTTGTTTACTTGGTCTGCTATTTTTTCCCTCTACACCTATACCTCTTTGCCAAAAATAGCCGATCTACAAGCCCACAACGCCTCGCAGCGCGAGGCGTTGTGGGCTTGTAGATCTGCTATTTTTGGCTAAAGTTCTCCTCAGAAAAGGGATGCTATGTTTCGAGTGGTTATGGTAAAAAGAAAAATCATATCACATTAAGATTTGGCGGACCCCCGGACCCCCTGTTGAAGACCCCTGCTGTAAACTGAAAAGAAAAGCTATTGTATGTTGTATGTTGATATTTACAATGTACAGACAATTACGGGTCAATTTAATTCTTAACTATCAAACATTTAGCTGGGGACCCCCTGGATTACCCCTCGAGGACCCCTGGTGGTCCCTCTGGACCCTATGTTGATAAACAGTGTAGCATATTACAGTCGAAATGTGAGACAGCATTTTAAGGCGAAAAGTTGTTCCTCTGGTGTTTTTAAAAGATAAAGGTTGTAATTATTATTAAGGTGAGTCATTGCATGAGTAAATGTATCTTTCCATCACTGGTGCACATCAAATTCTGTGGCAATCAATCAATCATCAAGTTTATATATATATATATATATAAATATATACACAGTATATATATATATGGATGGATGGATACAATACTGTATGCATGCCTTAACTTTAGACTAGTTTAACAGTTTTTATTTAAAGGCTCAATCCTATATAATAATATAATATAATATAATGTCGCCGTCGAGTGGAAACCGTGTACGTCCAAAACGTTTATTAATTAAAGAAGGAATTAAAAAGGTAAAAAAAAAATGACTTTGTCAGCTTGTAGAGCGGACATTTTCGCTAGTTTTGTGCAACACTCTTGTGTGATGAAGTAGGGCATTCATTTAGGAAAAAAAATAAAATAAATAAAAACATTGTATATGCAATATAGGGATACAAGGTTTCCGTTCGACAGCAACCATAACATTTAAAATGACTGTCATCACTAAAGCCCTCTGTCATAACCTTTTAATATGACACTCGTCAACCTTGATCGTCACAACTGATTTAAATAGATGCCTTTACTGGGCAAGCCAAGGTCGTTTTGAATAGCATTTATATTGTCATTCTGTACTGCAGAAACTCATCTTAAACATTGTCATAAAGGCGTCAATGTCTTTGGCTTTAAACGTGCACTTTCAAGCATTTTAACCCTATAAGACCTGGAACTGTGTCATTTTTAGATTTGAGCTAAAAAGCATTATTTAACACTTTGGGGCTATTCAAAAACAGCAGATATACAAGCTTGTAGCGCGGCACCGAGTGCCGCGCTACGAGCTTGTAGATCTGCTATTTTTGAAAAATAGCAGAAAATGTGTGCAAATCTTTGAATATATATATTTTTATGCCAAATACATATCATTTTGGGGGTCCTTGACATGAAAAAGATTGAGCACCACTGATATAGAAACATACGTTTTTCAGAAAACTGTTGGGATTTAGGAGACATGTAGAATCGGCTTCAGGTCTCAATGGGTTAAACATTATCTTCATGTACTTGTAGTTGGTCCTCAATAATGCTCATTAATAAGTAAGATGGCACAATTTGTGTCTACTTACAGAGGAGGGCTGTGGACAGTTCAGAAACATGCCTACCAGTGACATTGTTGGTAAGCAGGTTTGGTCATTTCAAACACGATTTCTTAAACCACAAATGGCTTCTCTTTCAACATCTTTCCAGGAAGAGAGAAAGGCTGTAGTTTCTATTAGCTTTTGCAATCGATGATATCACTGGTGGGGCAGCCTTCACCGAGTGAGCAGACCGAAACGGTGCCGCCATCTTACAATGAGCATCAGTGACAACCAATTATTCGAAGATAAGGTTCAAAATGGTTGAACCAATTTTCGCGAAGATAAGGTTCAAAATGGGTGAAGTGCTCCTTTAAGGCTGTGGCCCAGATTGACTAGAAGGCATTGTGAAGGCAGATTGGAGCACATTCTTGTTGCGCTCCAGTTGCCTGAGCCGAGGAGCCCGGCTCACTTATCTTATTCACTAAGAAATGTATGCAAATGGGCTCTTAGTACATACAAGCTGGTGAGATGAGCTGAGCAGCAGTACGGCAAAGTGCTTACTTCAGCGTTAAGCCTCATTCAGCAGGGCTGAGGACACACTGACAGAGAGACAACTTGATCAATATACAGCAAGGGGTCTTCAACAGGGGGTCCGGGACCCTAGTGCAGGGGGGCTGCCAAATTTGTTTATGACGCAATCTTTCTTTTTTTTTTTTTTTTTAATTAACCACTTGACTCCTAGCATCCCTTTTCTGAGGAGAACTTTAGCCAAACGTAGCAGATCTACAAGCTCACAACGGGGAAAAATCACACTGGCGATGTGGTCATCACAGTGATGGAAGCTCACTTAAAAAAAATGTGTTTTTTTCAAGTGCATAGTCCTATTTATAGGTTATTAATTTCATCATGTGTCTCGCTAGCCAATCACAGTGCTGAATAGAGTCAGCCAATAGTCAGCCAATCACAGTACAGCTAGGGGTGTACTAATGTAGAGGGGTGTGCTATTATGAGCCAATCACAGTAGAGCGAAGGGTGTACTAATGAGGTGTCCCAACCCCACTTATAGGGGCGGCTACACCGCCCAAAAAGAGCAGATCAAGTAAAAAATCGAGTCTAATCTGAAACACAATTGTATACAATATAGAGGGGGTCCCTGCTTCATCTCTCTCTCAGCTAGGGGGTCCTTGGCCTGAAAAACGTTGAAGACCCCTGCTATACAGCAATGAATCTAAACCTGGGATGGGACCATGTGAAAATGTCACGTCGCGATTATTGGGGCTTACAATGCCACTTCTGTTAACCACGTGCACCCCAGCATCCATTTTCTGGGGGGAACATTAGCCAAAAATAGCAGATCAGATGTGCAACGCTTTGTGAGCTTGTAGATCCATTTGAAATTACCACTGAGGATATTACAGTGTAGATCGGGGCTCCAGTATAGTGCAGTTCAGTGATTATCAACCTTTTTAATTCCAAGGAACCCCCAGTTTGATATGTAATAAAGGCACAGTCCACCGTTTGATAGAAGCCCTTTTTAATGTATTTTCTATGTCTGGGTCCCTAATCTTCATTGTAAAATCCTCAGTGTTAATGTAACCCTCAGCATTTACAGAGGGTCCATTTGGACCGCTGGTGGTCCGCGAACCCTACTTTGAGAAACAGCGATGTAATTGATGTTGACTCAATGCGTCTGGACTGATCAGCATCTGTCACGTCTCTTTTGATTGGCAGTGCAGGTAGTCGCATAAACATAAAGCATTATTAGCCCATTGAGACCTGAAGCCGATTCTACATGTCTCCTAAATCTCAACAGTATTCTGAAAAATGTATGTTTCTATATCAGTGGTGCTCAATCTTTTTCATGTCAAGGACCCACAAAATGATATGTATGTGGCCGCGGACCCCCATCAAAATATCTTGTTCCAGGGACCCCCCAGAAGCAAAGATTTGAGTTAAAAATGTTTGCTTTAAAAATATATATATATTCAAAGATTTGCACACATTTTCACGATTTTTCAAAAATAGCAGATCTACAAGCTTGTAGCGCGGCACTCGGTGCCGCGCTACAAGCTTGTAGATCTGCTATTTTTGAATAGCCCAAAGTGTAAAATAATGCTTTTTTAGCTCAAATCTAAAAATGAGACAGTTCCAGGTCTCAATGGGTTAGAGAATTATGCTGCACATTTTCCTATTTGCACGGAGCCCCGGCTGAAAGTGTAGGCTGAACGATTACATTTACATGTCATTTGCATATCAGACAAAGTGGATTTTATTCGACACCCCGTCGCAGTTTGGCATTCATCCGCCGCCACTGTGGAACGCCTGATGTAGTCTTGCGCTGTGTCGTGCGGCTTAAAATAACAGATCTACAAGCTGACGCGTGAGATGCTATAGATCTGCTATTTAGGCGCGCGGCACCTCCACGCAAACCGAGTATTGATCATGCTTTAGGTTAGTGAATACAGCACAACATCACAGTGAATACATCCAACCCGTTTTAACACATCACTTCCCTCCCACCTTTGTTTTGTCATCTATAATGATAAGGAGAAAAAGTAGGGGAAAAATGTCCCCATCAAAATCAATACTTGTATTAACAGTGATCATTTTTCAAGCGGGCCCTGATCCAGAAAAGGTTGAGAACCACTGATTAACCCATTGAGACCTGAAGCCGATTCCACATGTCTCCTATAAATCTCAACAGTATTCTGAAAAACGTAAGTTTCTATATCAGTGGTGCTCAATCTTTTTCATGTCAAGGACCCCCAAAATGATATGTATGTGGCCGAGGACCCCCATCAAAATATTTTGTTCCAGGGACCCCCCAGAAGCAAAGATTTGAGTTAAAAACGGTTCGCTGTAAAAATATATATATTCAAAGATTTGCACACATTTTCACGATTTTTCAAAAATAGCAGATCTACAAGCTCGTAGCGCGGCACTCGGTGCCGCGCTATGAGCTTGTATATCTGCTATTTTTTAATAGCCCAAAGTGTAAAATAATGCTTTTTTTAAGCTCAAATCTAAAAATGACACAGTTCCAGGTCTTAATGGGTTAAACTGATAAATACGCCATGCAGTTGTTCAAGCCAGATTACATCCACATCTACAGTACAAGTACTTTATTACAACTTTGTGTTTTCAATATTCGGTACATTCCATACACACTATATCATTGTTGTCGGCCAGGAAATGTTAGATTAATACTTCATCACACGAGAGTGTCGCACAAAAGTAGTGAAACTAGCAGATAGATCTGCTATTTTCACTATTTTAAATCTCTTTTGAAATAATAATACAAAAGGAACGGTTTTGGACTTAGGTTCCCGGGCCGACAACAGCCTGTTTCAGACAATCGTGTGTACGAAAACCCCTTGTTCTTTTTCTCTTTTTTCTTTTGCAGCAGAAAAAGTACTCTAGACGGTGTTGTTTTCTTCATAAAAGGCAGTCAGTGTGTTGTGTTCATAGTTACCCTTAGCCATTAAAGTGAAAACGACCCCTTTCCTCAAAATGTCAACATGTCCCCATGAGCTCACAGTTTTCAGGTTTTCCTTGTGGGGTACTTTGGTCCCCCATGTGTATATTTAAATGAGCGCACACGCACACACACTCATGCACGCACACACACGCACACACACACACGCACACACACGCACACACACACACGCACGCACGTCGCACAAATGCAGTTAATGCACATGCATACGCACGCACGCACGCACGCACACTCACAACACTTATAGCTCTATGCTCAGTGAAGTGTTGCATTTAATGCAAGGTAAATAAATGCAGGAGCTCGATTGGCCGATCTGGCTAACAGCCAAACCAATCAGAAGGTGCTCCGCCCTGGGCCATTTGATGGTCATTTGTCCTGTGTGTCCTCTACACACATACTGTACGCGCACGCACGCCGCATGCACTTCAAATGATTTGTTAATGACTCAAACATTGTGGTCACAAAACAATGCATCAGCATACACACAATAATGATTTAGAATACTACACAAACACAATAATATACACGATATCGGCTACATATCACACACAAACACACTACTTTCATTGGATTGGATTGGTATCTCCCCCCAAAAAGCAAAAAAAAACTATTTTTCTTATTTAGCTGGCATTGTATTTCACATAAAAAAATGTAACGTAATAAAAAGTTTGTCAGGGTTGACGTTTTTTTTTATGACGTTAACCTGCGGCATAGGGTGTAGTCTACTTAAATATTTTCATTACATTTTGTATTGTTTCTATTGTATATTTATGGCCGGCCGCCAATACTGTACCAGAGCAGTTGATAAGAGTTATCAACCCCTGATAAACCTCTGGTTATTATCGACCCCCCTCTTCTCTATCGCTCCTCCCACCACAGAGAAAGCAGCTCTCCCTCCCTGCCTGTCTGTCATTTCCCCTCGCACCACAACACCAGGAAATAGGCTTTACATGATTTCCTCTCTTACTTGTTAATCTGTGTATGTAAATTGTAAAACATAATACTCCCTATCGAATCTCTTAGTTCCACCAACAGGGACGTGCACAGATAGACTCTAGGTGGTGCTAGAGCGCCTGCCCTTTGCCCTCTTGACCAGAAGTGCCCTTTTGAAAAAGAAAAAAAAAAAAACTTTTTCTCTTCAGTTTACAGCAGGGGTCTTCAACAGACGGTCCAGGACCCCTAGGGGGTCCTCAGAGTTACTACAGGGGGTCCGCCAAATCTTTATGTGATATGATTTTTCTTTTTACCATAACCACTCGAAACCTAGCATCCCTTTTCTGAGGAGAACTTTAGCCAAAAATAGCAGATCTACAAGCCCACAACGCCTCGCAGCGTGAGGCGTTGTGGGCTTGTAGATCTGCTATTTTTGGCAAAGAGGTATAGGCGTAGAGGGAAAAAAAAGAGCAGACCAAGTAAACAAAAAAAAAGTATAATTTACTTGAGCACCTGCCCCTCAAAATGTCTGTGCACGCCACTGCACAAACATAAATGTTAAAGGTCGTTTATGCTAATTTATTAAGAAGATGATTTCTGGCCATGTCATGGCGTTTTGGTCTCCCTCGGAAGACGCTCTGTGTACAGACAGGTTCTGAGGAACAAAGTACATGTCTAGAGGGGTGAGAGAGCTCCTCCTCAAGGCTGGAGCTCTACCCTTAAAAAGGATTAATAGTTAATACATTATAATTTGTCACTCTGTCCCAGTGTGGGTAGTAGTGATGCGCGGGTCGGGTTTTTTCATGACCCGCCCCGCCCCGCCACGGAACGCAACCCGCCTCAACCCGCCCCGCGAACCCATATATAAATCTATGGCTCAACCCGCCCCGCGACCCGCGATTTTTTTTTAATTCTGTAAAATTATGGTTAGAAAATAATCCCCAAGTGTATTCAAACTGTTTTATTGTTATTATTCTTATTCTTATTAGGAATACAGACAAAACAAGGGCATTTTATTATTTTTATTTTTTTTGCGTGTGAGAGCGCGTGACCCGCTCACCCTCAGCCCGCATCATTTTCTCCGAAATTCTGACTTGACCCATCCGCGCCGCGGGTTGACCCGCGGGTCCCGCGGGTTACGGGTCAAACCGCGCATCACTAGTGGGTAGTATTTGCCAAAAACACTGGAACAAAACAAACTCACTCCTTTGATGCAAAATCAAGGGTTTTATTCACCTTTTCCAGAAAGTCCAAGTTTAAACAAAAAAATCACACCCTGTGTGAAGGTAGCGGCGCCTTTGATACATTTTGTCATCGATATGTGTTTATAATGTGTTTATAGCCATGTGTCACGTGAAGCTTGACCAATCACTTTGTTGACGCACCTGACCAATCAGAACGTTGACGCACAAAGTCAGGTATAGAGCGGCTATCGCCGCTACAAATCACACCCTGTGTGAAGTGAGTGGTGCCTTTGATGAGCCCCGTATTGATGTTGTCATCAATGTTTGTGGACAGACATACACATACATACATACGGACACGCGGACAAAGTCATGTATAGGAGTGGTTGCCTTCGGCACCACTCAAAAATCACACCCTGTTGAAGAGAGTGGTGCCTTTGATGAGCCCCGTATTGATGTTGTCATCAATGTTTGTTTATTGGACACACACCCGGACAGACACACACCCAGACACACGGACACACAGACAAAGTCAGGTATAGGAGTGGTTGGCACCACTCAAAAATAAAAGCACACAATAATATTTACCTAATACTGGCCAAATTGGCATTAGATGTGCTCTGTACTGCAGCCCTTCACTGACTGCCTGGGCAGTGGCAGGTACCCTTCTTTTAAAGGCTAAGCCCCTCCCACCGGACCGTACCAATCTTAAATTGACTCCTCAATTTACACACAAACCAGTTATTTCCCCAATCTCCAAAGACAATTCACATTTAACACATTTAAAGTGTCATCACATTACCCAAGGTTTCCCCACAATAATAATAATTCATAATAATGATAATTAGAGTACCCAATTTACTCAAACCATCAGCATGGATGGACTGAGCATGCTCACTACAAACAGACAGGCACTATATGAGGCAGCCGGAAACTACAATCGGGTCCTTCGTCACTGCCCAGAACCAGGAAGCACTGTGGTAAGAGAAAGAAACAAAAGTCAAACATTTGCCAAAAACATTCTCTGCAACTTAAAAAACTAAGAACAATTTTAACCATTAACCCTGTGTTGTGTGAAATAATGTATGTTATATGTTAAGGGAACAATAATACAGGAAACTTACTAAAAGCTGTTAAATGGAATTTAGTGTGTGCACCCACCAAACTATCCTAGCATGCTACCTGGCTATTGGTGTATTGTGTAGTGTTGATGTGGTTATGAAGTGTCAGCGGCAGGCTGAACTGACACATAATTCTCCTCTATAACTAAAATGTAAAATTAAAAACACCTTAAATATTTTTGTATGAATAAATAGTTTATTTTTAATATATATAAATAGTTCATCTTTCACTCAATAGAGGCAATGCCCATCGGCACTTATGGAATGCATGTGAAAATAAAAAAACTACTTAATACTTCCTAAGGTTAATATGAGCATCAAATCAATATTTTAAATATGTTTATTTTGCACATGCATTCTAATAATTCCACAGGGCTGGACCACACATGGACAAATGACATCATCAACTTGCGACGGGCATTGGCCCTCTTGAGTAAAAAGATGAACTGTTTCTAAAATAAATAAACTATTTAAGGTAAATTTTGTTTATTTTAGTTATATAGGGCAATTATAATGTATTAAGGCTTATTAGCCAGGGATCCTTTTAACAGGGCATAGATGGAAGGGAGCTTTTTACCCAGTATGAGAGTTTTACTTTGTTTGTTTTTATGAGTTTACCGGTATTTGTGTTTTATGATTTGCCTCAAATCATGAATGTGGGTGGAATTTTGCACGCACATTCCCACTAGGTTGAGGAAGACATGCCACCCTTTTCACATTGGCCTACTCTAGCGCCACCAGCAGGCCGATTTTTGCAAAAGCACATTATTCTATATTACTAGTTGTGTCTTTTTTGCTTTGCACTGTAAAGCACTTTGATCAGCTCTGTTGTTTTTTAAAATATTCTCTATAAATAAAGTTGGATTGGAATCGGATGATGAGTTTCTCAGCCTGTCTGCACGACTCACGAGTTTTGCGTTCGGGTCGGCGAGTCGCACAGCTGAGAAAATCAACTCTCTTGGATTTCAACCAACATCTTTAACCCATTAAGACCGGGAAAGCATGACCTGTGTCATTTCTTGATTTCTTTGGCTAGTCAAAAATAGCAGATATACAAGCTCATGGCGCGACACTGAGTGCCGTGTGATGAGCTTGTAGATTTGCTTTTTTTATTGTGAACATTAGCGCAAATCTTTGAATAGAATTTTTTTTAAGTGAAACATTTGAAAATCTTTGGGAACTAAATATTTTGAGATGAGGGTCAGCGGCCAAATACATATACATTTGAGTTGGTCCTTGACATGAAAATGTTTGAGCACCACATACATATATATCAACATAGGTTTTTGGGGGATTTTTTTTTTTTAGGATTTAGAACACATTTGTAGAATCCCCCAGAAGCAAAGATCGGAGTTAAAAATGTTCGCTTTCGCGATTTTTCAAAAGAAAAAAATATCAGAACTACAAGCTCATAGCGCGGCACCCGGTGCCGCGCTATGGGCTTGTAGATCTGATATTTTTTGAATAGCCAAAGGAATCTAAAAATGACACACACAGATGCGTTCCCGGTCTAAATGGGTTAAGCTCTCTGGGAGTTTGATCAGCCTCTGTAAGATGCTCCTGTGAGCTTTCTTGGCATGTGATCAGCCCCTGTAAGCCTGTTTGTTGTTTAAATTGCTTCCATAAGCTCTCTGGTGGGCCTGCCCCGGATGGCCATGTATTGCTGTTCAGTCAGTGGATGAATTAACAACTCCTATAGATCTTTTCGTTCTTTCACCTTGATTTTTACCAGGAATACAGTAGTTCCACTATAAAACCTCTTTTACAAGGGAGTCCTGGCCAAGTCAGCATCACAAAAAGTTTCACATAAAAACAAATACATAAAACCCATATAAAACATAACCTTACAGATTAGTGGCGTATATATTTTGATGCCAATACTTTTGTACTTTTAACAATGTTTAAGTACAGTGCTTTATACTCGTGACAGACTATTTATACATTGCGGTTATCATTTTACTAAAATGTGAGTACTTCTATCCACTGCTGGCAGAGTTACAATATGGCTACGAGCCCACTCAGCCGCACTCATTCCTTTTTATTTTAGTTTTCGGCTTTGAAGTACTTTCTTCTTAAACTTTTTTCATTTCTAAGTATGTCGCTGAGTATGAAAGGTGCTGAATAAATAAACCTGCCTTGCCCTCCATCTGCAGTTGGCAGACATCTTGGATTCTCGTGTGTGTGTGAGTGTGTGAGTGCGTGCGTGCGTGCGTGCGTGCGTGCGTGCGTGCGTGCGTGCGTGCGTGTGTGTGTGTGTGTGTGTATGTGTGTGTTAACCTATCAAGACCGGGAACACATCTGTGTAATTTTTAGATTGCTTTGGCTATTCAAATAATAGCAGATCTACAAGCTCATAAAGCGGCACCGAGTGCCGTGCTACTCTATGATCGTGTAGATTTTTAAAGTGAACATTGTAACTCAAATCTTTGCTTCTGGGGATTCTACAAATGATTTCTAAATCCTAACAGCTTTTTGAAAAAACGTATGTTGCTATAATATCAGTGGTGCTCAAACTTTTTTCATGTCAAGGGCCCCCAAAATGATATGTATTTGGCCACAGACCCCCATCTGAAAATATTTTGTTCCAGGGACCCCCAGAAGCAAAGATTTGAGTTACAAATGTTATATAAGAAAATGTTATATATCTTCAAAGTTTTGCAAACATTTTCATGATAAAAAAAATAAATAGCAGATCTACAAGCTCGTCATATGAGCTTGTAGATCTGAATTAGCCAAAGAAATCTAAAATGACACGGATGCTTTCCCGGTCTTAATGGGTTAATAGCTTGTCATTTCCCAGCTTGATTCCTTCCGTTTCTCTCTCAGTTTAACTCTCTCCTCTTCCTGTCACCCTTCTACAGTTACCTCCATCAATAATATGTCACGGTTACACTTTCACTGTTCTCTCTGTGTGTGTGTGTGTGTGTGTGTGTGTGTGTGTGTGTGTGTGTGTGTGTGTGTGTGTGTGTGTGTGTGTGTGTGTGTGTGTGTGTGTGTGTGTGTGTGTGTGTGTGTGTGTGTGTGTGTGTGTGTTGCAATACTATACTGTCCCCACATCTATAGCAGAACTTGAGAAACAGACATTGACAATTTCCTGGTCCTCAAAAGGGAAATTGTGGTTTTATGGTCAGTTATTATGGTATGGTTTTATAGTTAGTTTACAACTTGGTTGGGTTTAGGGTTAGGATTCAATATTTATAGGTTAGGTTTAGGGATTGGGGTTAGTTTTCCTTATTTTATACTTAGTTGTGTGGTGAGGTCACACCAAAAAAGTGCCGATCTACAGCCTGCAGCATTTGCAGCTTATTTCAGTGGCATCCTTAACCCATTAAGACCTGGAACTGTGTCATTTTTAGATTTGAGCTAAAAAGCATTATTTTACACTTTGGGCTATTCAAAAATAGCAGATATACAAGCTCATAGCGCGGCACTCGGTGCCGCGCTATGAGCTTGTAGATCTGCTATTTTTGAAAAATCGTGAAAATGTGTGAAAATCTTTGAATATATATATTTTTAAAGCGAACATTTTTAACTCAAATCTTTGCTTCTGGAACAAGATATTTTGATGGGGGTCCGCGGCCAAAAACATATAATTTTGGGGGTCCTTGACATGAAAAAGATTGAGCACCACTGATATAGAAACATACGTTTTTCAGAAAACTGTTGAGATTTAGGAGACATGTAGAATCGGCTTCAGGTCTCAATGGGTTAAGTGTTGTACAGAAGCCTAATTCAATATGTTTGCATGGTCATACAAGTCGTGTGTGCATACGTGCGTGCGTTGTATGCTCATGGACGCGCGTGTGTGTGTGTGTGTGTGTGTGTGTGTGTGTGTGTGTGTGTGTGTGTGTGTGTGTGTGTGTGTGTGTGTGTGTGTGTGTGTGTGTGTGTGTGTGTGTGTGTGTGTGTGTGTGTGTGTGTGTGTGTGTGTGTGTGTCTCATATTTCCCTTCATGTGTTGTTCTGTCAAAGGACAAATAAAGGGTCAGAGCTGAGAGGATGGAGAGAATGTAGAAGAACAGATTGGTGGGTGAGGGAGAGAGAAGTGACAGAATGATAGCACGCACACACACACACGTTTCTATTTGGTACACAAATCACTTGAACCCTAGCATCCCTATTTTCCCCGGAAATAATGTTCAAATAACCCCAGAAGTGTTTTTAAGTGAAATACCCCTTTAAGACATAACATTTCAAGACAGATGGCCCTTAATTGGCGCCAGGTCTTACGTCTTCTCCTAACTTGAGATCTGGAGGCGTGGTCGATGCTGTTTATTTTGAGGATGGAAAAATGCACCTTGCTCAGAGAAGGAAGGCACTAAGCGGGCCTGAATTAGTCATGCGTGTGGTTTGGACGTTACATTAATCAAACCAATCAGAGTATCGGACGCCATTCCCTTTAAGATCAGGGCAAGACACAGTGCTATTTTCTGTGTCCAGTGTTACGTGATGAGATCAAAAGCATCTGAGAGAGGGATAATCAAATCATAATTGATAGTTCAAATCACCATAGACACTTTACAGATTATAGAGAACTTTGAATTATAGCAATCGCTTGAGAATTGGCCAAGCTATAGATTAATTAAACTGCCGGTCTCCAAAACACTGCAGCCATATTCAGGTGCCTCATTTGTAGCCTCCATCCAAACAAATCTTTTTTGCACTTAAGACGTGATCCTGGGACGTCCTAGCAGGAACACAAAACAGTGTTTGCGTGTTCCCCACTTGCACTATGACTTAAATGAGACATACAGTAGGCCTACAGCCTCGCCCAAAATAGAGCCCAGAGAGTTGTGTGTAGTGGTGTGAACTAGCACAGCAATCTGGTGACTATCTGACGACTTTGAAAGTTGTGCAGTGTGTATAGGGGCATAAAGATCATGTTAAAGGAGAGTTCCGGTCATTTTAGGTTGTATGTTTGATGTGTCGCTAATCACTCACCATCTGCACGAGCGGTAGCTCATGTGGGACATTCAGCGCATGTTTGAGTATCATGAGACTCCACGATGAGTAGTAGGAGAAAAAAAAAAAACTTTGCATCTGTTAAAATAGGCGATTTTCACTCTTACACACTTCTCCCATTATGCCGCTGCAAGGGGTCTGCAGAATGGACAACAGGGGCAGATCTGGAAATATTACTGTTGTTCACATTATGTTTTCCCTTGTTTCTTTTAACCACTTGAACCCCAGCATATCTATTCCGGGCAGGGCCGGACCTAGGATTTGGTGGCCCTAAGCAAGATTGATTGTGGCCTGAAAACACGCACGTACGCACACACGCACGCACGCACGCACGCACGCAGTCAGGTTTCAGGCTAATTGAGAGTCTTATGAACATCCAGGTAGAACATAGGATCACACTTTCTTCCTGCTCCTGCAAAAAACATAGAAGAGTACATCAGATGAAACATCTGTCTGTCTGTCTGTCTGTCTGTCTGTCTGTCTGCGTGTGTGTCTGCTTGCTTGCGTGAGGGTGGGGTACCCCCGGCCCCCTAGTGGTTGTGGCCCTAAGCAACTGCATAGACTGCTTATGCCAGCGGCCAGCCCTGATTCCGGGGGGAGCATTTGAATGATCTACAAGCCCAAGTCTGACTAGAGGGTTTAAGTGGTTACAACCAAGAACAGAAGGATTTGTGTTCCTTTCAGTTCCCCTGTTGTGTTTTTTGTTCTTTTCTTTTTTCCTGGCACACATTCTCCAACATCCTTAGGTACTATGTTCTGTACAGCCATTTCATTGTCACTTCCTCTAATGCTATTCTCTAGTTGCTCCGATGGCCTCCTATAGCGTCAGCTGAACAAAAAGCATTGTTACTGTTGACAGGAGGCTGAAACGAACCTTCACCGCATTTCCCACAAGCTTAGCTATTCAAATACTCTCTTTCTGTCGCTCCACCGTGCCCAGAACTCATCCAAACCAACACAAAGGAGCCATGCTTTACATTACATTTACAATTTGGTGAACTCGTCCAACATCAGAGCTCCCCAAACTTTTTCACCTCAAGACCCAAAAGATAAATGTGGTGTCTCTCCCCGGGACCCCGAACTGGTAAAAATGCATTACGAATTAACCACTTAAAGCTGCACTATGTAACTTTCCTCTTCTACCCCGGATTTGAACCCGGTTTCCTGCGCAGGTGCTGACATTTATACCTAAAAAGCTGATAGAGCCTGCTTGCTTTCTCAGGGGATGAATTGAATCTTGACCATCAGGTCAAAAAAAGCAGGGAGGGTGTGTGCAAAGGGACAGGGCTGAAACGTAGCCAAAGGAGAAGCGTGGGTCAGAATTCTGAGGGGGCATCCTAAAACATATAGGCTCCACTGGTCCAAAACACTGGTGATCGGTCCTAACAGCCTGATGTACAAAAATGGATGAGGCAAAGATAATTAAAAAATACAGGCAGGGGTCAAACCAGGCAGAATAACAGGATAAATCCTCAGGTTAAAGCTCGCTATACCGGGAGGCATACGATAATCCGACATCCCTTTTCTCCGACTATGTGGCATCCGCGTGCGGTTAGGGTTAGGGTGCGGGTTTGGTATAGGATTAGTATTGAAAACGTCGGAGGCATGCGCTGTCGGAGGAATGCGCTGTCGGACTAACGTATTGCACCCGCTATACCAGTGGTTCTCAAACTTTTTCATGTCGAGGACCCCCAAATTGACACTTATTAGCCCGCGGACCCCCATTTGAAAAGATAAGCTAGGGACCCCCATAAGAGAAGATTTTTACGGCTCTAGCCGTAAAAAAATATAATTTCAAGGACCCCCAGTTTGACATGCATGCATTAGGCTACGGACCCCCATCTAATGGCATTTCTATCTCTGGGACCCCAATTTATATTGTAAAAATCAATGTTAATTTAACTCTGAGAGTGTACAAATGGAACCAAATGGACCCTAACGGGTCCATTTGGTTCCATTTGTACACTCTCAGAGTTACAGACCCATAAGGGTCCATTTGGTTCCTATCCATCATTTAGCTGGGGACCCCCTGGAACCCCCTCAAGTACCCCTGGGGGTCCCCGGACCCCGCTTTGAGAACCAATGCGCTATACTGCTATACTAGAGTCAAACTGGTCTGATTAGCAGGCAGAGAATAGTGGCTTGAGTGAGGCAATAAATGCTGTGGCTACAGGTGTGGAAGTGGGCACAGGTGTGTGGAGACACAAGCTACCGTGGGACTGGGCATGACATGCCCAGAATCATGATTAAGTCACGGCATTAGGCTATAGCTGGAGGCAAAACAAAGGAATATTTTGTTCTCCTAGCAGAACAAAATGCGATAGCAATAGCAGATTTTCCACAGTATCTGTTGGAAGCTTGGTTTCTGATCCAAACAAACCAATATGATCTCACAACGTTTCCGTAGCCACTCTAGACAGCAACCTGCAAAGCCAACTGAGTCCATTCTAATAACATAACAGCTGCCACTGCCAGTCAAACTATCTGAAGACAACTGATGTTTAGATAGGATTGGAGCGAAGCAATCTTCAAAAACGCTTGTGTTTCTATTGCACACTTTAAATCAGTTGGTTAAATAAAGTATTGTTCGTTGGATACACTGTAAAGATTTGTCATGTGCATTCATCAGAAATTGATTGGGGAACTAGGAAAGAAAAATAATTGGTGATTCCTCTCATAACTCAGCTCATTAGCACATAATGAGTGTCATGTCCATCATTTTCTTATGGATGGCAGGGTGGCAATTAAACAAGTAAATTGAAGGGCAGCGTTTGCAGGGATGTGTCGATTGTAGGGTTCATGTGGTTTAACCCTGGCAGAAATAAAGGAAACTAGAAAAGTGTGCACCTAGGAGCACCCAGGGCCTTGTACGCAGCAATAGCCAATTGGAATGCAATTAGGAAAATCGAAGTGATACTTCTTGATCACATGACCCCAGTGATAATGTGTAACAATTTGTGTGAGTTTTGGGCAAAATCTGTTGGAGTAGTAACAAGGTTTTTTTTTAAAGAAAACGCAAAATGGCGGAAACATTGCTGGGGCCTACAGTGTATGAGGAGTTGCATCATGATCCAAGGAAATCAAGGGGCGAAAAAAAAACGTTTGATTGAACAACCTAGTCCATGAGCCAGAGCCCCAACATTGAGCAATGATTATCGAAAGAGTGGGCAAAACCATGCCTATATTAAATTGTTTATAGGGTCAATATAAGTAAATAAATATATGATAACCTTTACACAGGAGCAGCTTTTTCATATTTATCACACATTTTTTTATTTTCCCCATACGTACATGACAGGTGAAAAAATGACAAAATTTAAAAAATAGTTATCATAATGAAACTTCCCCAGTTGATTACTTACATGAAGACAATGATTTATCGTATTACAAGTTTTCTGAAATTGTATATATGCAAATGAGGCATTTAGTCCATGAGCCAGAGCCCAAACATTGAGCCAGATATTGAATATTCCCTCGTTAAAAACCTTTGACTCCAACATCTTAACAAAATGAAATAAGAATGTTGACTCTGGCTTTGTCCAATGTTCCAATGTTGATTCTGGAAAGTTATGCAAACTCGGGCATATTTTCCTAATGCCTCATTTGCATATTTAAATATACAATTTCAGAAAACTTGTAATACGATAAATCATTGTCTTCATGTAAGTAATCAACTGGGGACGTTTCATTATGATAACTATTTTTTAAATGTTGTCATTTTTTCACCTGTCATGTACGTATGGGGAAAATAACAAAATTTGTGATAAATATGAAAAAGCTGCTCCTGTGGAAAGGTCATCATATATATCATATATCTATTTACTTATATTGACCCTTTTTGCCCACTCTTTCGATACTGAAATCTTGTCTGGCTCATGGACTAAGGGTTCAAGAGTTGTCGGGCCAAAACATGAAGCGCCCTGTTATAGCGCCATGAGGCCGATTTAAAAAAATTGGTCAGAGGTTCTTCCTTTGCCTACTGGGAGTGTGCGTGCAAAGTTTCACGCCGATCAGTCAAACGGTGTCAGAGATTAGCTGCTCACACACTGACACACGGACGGACATGGGGCGCAGCAGGGGCATGCCTATTCTGGGGGGAACATTTTGCCAAATAAAAGCGATCCGGGTTAAGACGAGGGGTTAAGTGGTTAACCCATTAAGACCTGGAACTGTGTCATTTTTAGATTTGAGCTAAAAAGCATTATTTTACACTTTGGGCTATTCAAAAATAGCAGATCTACAAGCTCATAGCGCGGCACCGAGTGCCGCGCTATGAGCTTGTAGATCTGCTATTTTTGAAAATGTGTGCAAATCTTTGAATATATATATTTTTAAAGCGAACATTTTTAACTCAAATCTTTGCCTCTGGGGGTCCCTAGAACAAAATATTTTGATGGGGGTCGGCGGCCAAATACATATAATTTTGGGGGTCCTTGACATGAAAAAGATTGAGCACCACTGATATAGAAACATACGTTTTTTAGATTAGACATGTAGAATCGGCTTCAGGTCTTAAAGGGTTAAAGTACAGATACAGAGTAGCACTGTAAGATACCGATACAAGGTTAGTGACACAGACCTTAGGAGTTTAAGGAAGAACAACATCACCAAAAAACACATGCTGTCATTGAACAGAGCAGGAGAAATGACTCTATTACCTGGAGAGAACACACCGGGCTCACACTCTGTAGAGCTGTCAGAAGACACACGGCAGCAGCATTGTCACCATGAAGGATGGGATCAATACTAGATCTACTGATGTTATCAACACCTGCTTCTCTCACTGGTGTATTACCCCCCCCCCACCCTCCCCCCCTCCCCTTCCCCCAAGCAGGTGGCTGCCTTTCAGTTCTGCAAAATGAACTACATAAATAAATACAATATATAAAAATATATAGAAAGAAAAAGAAAGTGGAAATTCAAAACAATTACAAACTAAAAAAGATAAATAAGCTAACTGCTGCTCTATGTAAGCGTGATGAGACTTTTCAATCCATTTTGTTTTTGATTGCTTCTTCAAACTTTCATGTCAGTTACGTCCGTCCGTCCGTCCGTCCGTCCGTCCGTCCGTCAGTCAGTCTGCCCGTCCATGGACCATGTGTCCCTCAGAGTTTAAATCATGAAGCCTAAAGCCTGGTTCCAGACAATAGCAGATCCCTCTCAATAGAGATTGGATTTATCTCCCTCCGAAGTTGTGAGGGACCAATCAGGGCCCAGCATGCAAATATGGGGCAGGTTTATCACCAGGAGCATTTTTTTAATTTGCCCCTCGGAAATGCAGGTTCCACACAGATATTCCAGACTAATATCTACACAGTTATAAGTCCGATGATGGAGGAGAGGAACGGAACTGGTTGGAATAACGTGTTCCTTCCACGCGCTACGTCCAACCGGGGAAACTCCGCCCTGTCAGGTGATAAGAGAGGCAACTTGCTAGCTCCTCATGCATTGAAGGAGGCATGAGCTCAGTTCTGGGCTCTCCCTAGGCTGGCAGATGGAGAGTAGCGCCCAGGATTATATATAGGCAATTGGCACTGGGTGAAAAAAAATGGGTTACAAAATCGTGGGATAAAAATTATAGTGCAAAAAGAAGAAAAAAAAGAAAAGGTTACTAAAGCAGTTTTGACATTCACACACACACAGAGACCGACTGAATCCATTGCATTTGTCAACAAACCCACTGGCACTGAGAGGACATTATTGTCAAACTGCTAGTAGCGTAAATGGAGAGAAGGGATTAGCAACCTTTGTGGCTTGCTGAATAACCCATTCAATTCGGGAACGCATCCTAACAAATCTTTTTTTTTTTTTTTCTTTAGCTATTCAAAAATAGCAGATATAGTACAAGCTCATAGCACGGCACAGAGTGCCACGCTATGAGCTTGTAGATCTGCATTTTTTTAAGTTTTTCGTAAAAATGTGTGCAAATCTTTGAATATACTCTACTACAAATGTCTTCTAAATCTTGTGTTGCTATATCAGTGTTTCTTAGACTTTTTCATGTCAAGGACCCCCACAATAATATGTAGGCTATTTGGCCGCGGACCCCCATCTCAAAATGAGAGATCTCAAAACCCCAGAAGCAAAGATTTGAGTTACAAATGTTCGCTTATAAAAATATAATACACAGATTCAAAGATTTGCACAACTTTTCACGATTTTTCTAAAAATAGCAGATCTACAAGCTATTTTTGAATAGCCAAAAGACATCTGAAATGACAGAGATGCGTTCCCGCATTGAATGGGATGAGGAACAAAACCAAAAACATGGTTCCGTATAATGTTTACCGGAGCCTGAAGAAAATATGCCTTATGCTGTCACAGTGAAATGGTTGACCTCTGCGACGCTGCGGTGGAGATGCTTCTATAGCAACAGGTGGAGAGCTGCAGCTCCCATCACACTGTCTGCTTCATGAATGCTCATTTCAGCTGCATTTTCCAGGCACAGCAGAGCTTGAAGCTAACGTTATGCAACAATGCTTCCGTGTGAGAAATGCCTCCACCTGTGACTAAAAGCATTTTTTTCCCCAGCTCGCTGTTGAGGAAATGCTTTTAGGGGACGACGGTTCCCAAAATGACTGGGGGTCGGGATCCCCAGGGGGGGTCCCTAAATGATTTGTGTCAAGGCAATTTGAAAATGTGTAATATTATCCATTTAAGAGAACTCTAAAATATATATTATATAGTGTCATTATTAGTATAATTTCTGTCATAGTAGATCGCAGTAGACCAGGTTTTCATTATACAGAGCCATTGTACCTAGAGCAGGGGTCTTCAACGTTTTCAGGCCAAGGACCCCTTGGCTGAGAGCGAGATAAAGCAGGGACCCCCATTATATATTGTGTAAAATATTTATTTTTTCATAGATTTCATAGGCAGTTTCATAGACTTGTTTCACAGCACTATCATGTTGGATTCATGATAATGTGTATTTCCAGACATTTAACCATGTACTTAAACAATACTTAGTAAACCTGACCTTTCACTCTGTACTTAGTCTGCTCTTTTTTCGCCCTATACCAAACCACTTAGCCAAAAATAGCAGATCTACAAGCACACAACGCCTCGCGCTGCGAGGCGTTGTGTGCTTGTAGATCTGCTATTTTTGGCTAAAGTTCTCCTCAGAATAGGGATGTTTGGGTGAAGTGGTTAATGTCAAAATCACATACAGATTTGGCGGACCCCCTGTAGTAACTCTGAGGACCCCCTAGGGGTCCCGGACCCCCTGTTGAAGACCTCTGACCTAGAGGCGTGGCTCGCCTCCAAGACATAAGGTTTCAATGATCAAACAACATGACACAATACCCTCTCTATATGCTGCTGTTTTTGGGTTAACACTTCACCCTGCCACCTGGTAGCACAACAAGCTCAGAGTGATTAGGACACATTCCTTTTCAGTTGTCTCCTAATGGTTTTTAGGTATTTAGGCATCTACTGTACGTTTCTCTTTAATTTGAGGAAATGATAAAAATGAATTTAGACCCAGTGGTAAATAAATAAAAAATCACACCCAGTGTGAAGAGAGTGGTGCCTTCGAAAGTGTAACTGGTTGCATCCTTGTGTTGCAATCAGCAACAATATGTTGTCACGTGACACATGACAAACTATTGTCACGTGTCACGTGAAGCTTGACCAATCAGCCGTGCTGATTGGTCAAGGACGGACACACGGACGGACGGACACACAGACGGACGGACGGACACACGGACGGACACACGGACGGACACACGGACAAAGTCAGATATTAGAGTGGATGGCACCACTCAAAAATAGATCTTGAAAGATGTCAAGAATATCACTACTTGGAGGGGTTGCTATTGTCAAAATGAATGTATTACCGAGGCATGTACTGTATATACCCAATGCAGATGTTACCTAATTATGTTCCAACTAAGTATTTTAAATCAATACACGGTACGATTTGCAGATTTGTATGGAAAAACAAGCGCTTTAGGCTTAAATTGGATAAATTACAGGCACCAGTGATAGAAGGGGGATTTGCTCTTCCCAATATTATGTATTACCACTGGGCATCCCAAATTAGACATATAGCAGAGTGGATAAGAAGTGATCATAATTCAACTTTTCTTGTTTTGGAGGCTGTTTGTCGTGTCGTCAGCTCTATCTGAGATGCCATTTATAAATGGAGCTAAATTGCACTTCTTAGGATAAGGGAAAACTTTATTGTGAGAAACACTCTTAAACCTTGGAATCAGATAAGTAGGCACTTCGGTATTACGAATCAATATTCTGTTCTTGCGCCTGTGTTTTGTAATCCTGATTTCGCTCAATCATGTTCAGATGTTGGGTTCAGAGCCTGGAAAGATGCTGGTATGTCCAAGATAAAAGATCTCTTTTTGGGTAGTAGCCTACCTCAAAATCCTTTGCCCAACTTAAGACTGAATTTAATTTGCCTCAAGTACATTTCTTTCGGTATTTACAACTTAGGAGTTATATCCAATCTGTACCACAATATAAAAGAGGAAATGAGGGTGAATAACTTGGAAAATATATTAATGAAAGTCTCTTCTTTAAAGAAGGCAGACATAAGATACTCTCAAATGTTTGTTAACACCCCTACTTTTAGTAGTAGAGCATTCTGGGCAGAGGGTTTTGTGTGCCAGCGGGATGATAAAAAATGGCAAAGAATCTTATTAAGTGCAAAAAAAATTACTTGTTCCAATAGACACAATATAAGATCATCCACAATTCCAGCTATACGAAGTAAATATGATCCTACGTGTTCTGGGCAATATGTGAAATGTAAAAACAGTACTGGGACATACAGTCATCTGATATAGTCTTGCCACAAAATTGTACATTTTTGGTTAATTGTCCAAAGCGAGATAATGAAAGTTTTTGGGATACAATTCCCATAAATAGCTTAAAAGCTTAATGTGCAACATTGTTTTCTCATTGAACAGTAAACAAACCAACATACAGTACAAGTGTATACAGGGTATCTGCACATTTCTAAAGTTACAATTTAATCACTTTTAAGACCTTTTTAAAACGAAATTGGCCGTAAAATATTACGTGAGAAAGAGGCAAACATTATGAAAATAGCCGATCTACAAGCTCAATAGAAGATCTGCAAGCTCACAACGTGGCGTGGAGCGACACGTTGTGAGCTTGTAGTTCAGAGAGAGAGAGAGAGAGAGAGAGAGAGAGAGAGAGAGGGTTTGATTGAGTGAGTTGCTTAGAGCATCAACAACCTGAGGGGAAACAATTCCCTTTCTTTAACCCTATCTTCTCTCCTCTCTTCATTTTTGTGCACTGTAGAAAGTGTTCATATCTTCCTTCTCTCTTTCTAATCTCTCTCTCTCTCTCTCTCTCTCTCTCTCTCTCTCTCTCTCTCTCTCTCTCTCTCTCTCTCTCTCTTTAATGGTCTGAGGTAATAGATGGTCTTTTGACTCTACTCTGTCAGAGAAACCATGACGCATTCAGCTGTGTGTATTTACGTTCCATATTTTTTTGTGCGTGCGTGCGTGCGCACGTAATGGACTGGGAGATAAATTGCTTTGTAAAAGTCAACCCTTCGGGACAACGATTTGAGCCCAGATCACTGCCCTGAAGGCATGACACACACACACACACACACACACACACACACACACACACACACACACACACACACACACACACACACACACACACACACACACACACACAGGCGATTTTAGCCATTTTGCCATGAGAAAGAACAAGAAAAGAAAAACGCCACATGCAACCTCTTTTTAATGAATGGGTTGATACCCTTTAGCTTAATGGTTGTTAAAGTTAAACTTATGGAATAGCCTTAGTCATGGGTTGAAGAACAAAGACCGAAAATGAACCACTCATTCATTCAAACGATCTACTGGTCAAAGAATCATTTGTGCAAGAGGGTTATTTAAAGGAACTGGGTTGAGCATTGTGGAGGTGAAAACAGGCGTAAGTTTGTGTGTGAAATAACACAAAATAAAAGGCGGCTTTAACCCATTAAGACCTGGAACTGTGTCATTTTTAGATTTGAGCTGAAAAGCATTATTTTACACTTTGGGCTATTCAAAAATAGCAGATCTACAAGCTCATAGCTTGTAGATCTGCTATTTTTGAAAAATCGTGAAAATGTGTGCAAATCTTTGAATATATATATTTTTAAAGCGAACATTTTTAACTTAAATCTTTGCTTCTGGGGGGGTCCCTGGAACAACATATTTTGATGGGGGTCCGCGGCCGAATACATATCATTTTTGGGGGTCCTTGACATGAAAAAGATTGAGCACCACTGATATAGAAACATACGTTTTTCAGAAAACTGTTGAGATTTAGGAGACATGTAGAATCGGCTTCAGGTCTCAATGGGTTAACATGAATAGGCTATCTATGGCAAAAAAAAGGAAATCAGTCTGTAATTAATTAACTAGCAGCCATGTTGCAAGTAGGCTAAACAAACAATGTATTATATTTCCATGTAAGTGACCGTGACAGGGACCTTATTGTCTCATTAAGTCCTGTAGAGTTGTTCAGAGCTGTGTGGGAGATCAGAGAGAGTGATGTCACCTTATTGACAGCTTATTAAGTATACCTGCAGGCTTTTAAATAGGCACCATCAATTCACATTAGTGCCACGGCTATGCTACACACGCTTACATGAACACATCACACGCTGCGTTCATGATTCGAGGCGTTTCCTTCAAAACGGGCCATTCCTGCAAACTTTAGATGCCTCTTAGCCAATCAGGACGGAATATGTAAAACATCGGAACAGATCCGTCTTTGATCACATGACTATAGAGATAATGTGTACCGATCTGCGTGATGTTTTTGGACAAAATCTATAATATTTTGCAAAAGTCTCCCTCCCGGTGGCACTATAAAAGGCTGACGTGGAGAAATGCAGTGTAGAGGTTTTTTTCTTGGCCTCTAGGGATTTTGCGTGCAAAGTTTCACGCCGATCAGTACGATTTTAAGTAAAACGCTAATTGGCCTGTTACAGCGCCACCATGAGGCTGATTTCACAAATATTCTTCCTTGGCCTAGTGGGAATGTGCGTGCAAAGTTTCACAGCAGGAAGTTTCTCCTAGCCGATCTGAACAATTCGGGGCAGAGGTTCTGCTCTGACATCCAACATCCAGGGCATTTGTGTGCACTACAGTTTCTATTGGGCCAACGGACCCGGAGATTAGCTGCTCACAGACGGACGGACGGACACATTTTTTGCTATTTTGAAAAACATGTTAAAATAGTTCAAGTAGTCGATCTACAAGCTCACAATGTGTCGATGTAGATCGGCTATTTGAACTATGGCATAAAAATGCCAAGGCATAAGAGGTAAGGCGGTAAGATATAGGACCCTATTGTCTCTGCCACCCCCCCCCCCCCATAAAATATTGTAGATCAGATATTATTATTTAATTTTTTTGCACGACACCATCAAAATAGGGTTTAAGTGGTTAATCAATTTGCTGATCCATGAAAATAAACAAAACTTGCGATTGTTCTATTAATCAGAAAATCATTCATAGCTTTAGCCCTTGCTTTTATTGTCACATCACATGCAGGTTTACAGGTAGATCTAAGTGGGTGAAATGATTTTGTTCCCTTCATGCTCCATTTTGTAGTCTTCAGAAATGGATAGAGATAGATGAAAGAGCAAGGAGAAAAAGCACAGTGTCGAAACAGATCAGAAGAAAATAAAATCAAAGCCATATTAATACATGTATATAGGCATAAATAGCAGCACAGCTTGGGGGCTTCGACGTTTTCCAGGTCAAGGACCTCTTGTATATATATAATTTATTAGCGCAGAGAGAGAGAGAGAGATGAAGCAGGGACCCTCAATACATAATGCATAAAATAGTGTTATAGATTAAAATTGTTCATATATTTCATAGATTGTTTCATAGACTTGTTTGACAGCACTATCATCAGTGTTGTGTAACTTATTGTTTTCTGTTTGGTTTATATTATTTTCTATTGAATGCCTGTCCATGTGTCCTTTTCAAGGTTATAAAGGGAAAAAAAACAATTGTTTTGTTTTATTTTAGGTTGCTTACTTTGTTTTTAATAGCCTAATGTCATTGAAGGAGTTGTTCAATGTAAAAAAAAATCTATCAATTACACACCCCATGAAGCCTTGAATTATACCCAAAGAGTCTCCTACTGAGCAGCCACCCGGTCATCGAATTATTGGCTTAGGAATGCAACAAAAACTCAAGGCTTCATGGGGCGTGTAACTAATAGAGAATTAAGTAATTTTTTGGATGAACTACTCCTTTAAAATCTTTTTTGCCAATTATTTGGGGGCACACTTGCAATATCCTCATGGCCCACCGGTTGAGAATCACTGACTTAACCCTTTAAGACCGGGAAAGCGTCATTTCAAGATTTCTTTGGCTATTTTTTGAAAAATCGTGAAAATTTGTGCAAATCTTTGAATATATATTTTTTAAACATTTGTGAAATATTATTTGTTCCAGGGACCCCCAAAAGAAAAGATTTTAGTTACACATGTTCGCTTTAAAACATATATATATTCAAAGATTCTTCACGATTTAAAAAAAATAGCCAAACAAATCTTAAAATGACACAGATGCGTCCCCGGATTGATTGGGTTAACCTACACCTTTAACACATGCAGTCTAACAACAACAATATAAATGTTATTGTTTTATACAGATTTGCTGGCAGTACCTAAACACCCCTACGCAGCCATGGAGAACTGGGGCCTGAGCGTCTTTGTGGAACAGAAGATCCTATTGGACGCCGACGTCTCCTCGTCGTCCTATCAGATGGAGCTGACCATGGTGGTCGTCCACGAGATCTGTCACCAGGTAGTCTGTCTGTCTGTCTGTCTGTCTGTCTGTCTGTCTGTCTGTCTGTCTGTCTGTCTGTCTGTCTGTCTGTCCTCTTGCTTTGCTGTCTGGCTTTGCGTGACAAGTGTCGACTGACTCGTCACACGACAAAAGTGACAAGTGACGCATAATATGTGCCACATGTCGCTCAAAGCATGAATTGACCTGTCAGTCTGTCTGTCTGCCTTTCTGCCTGTTCTGAAGAAGTGTGTGTGTGTGTGTGTGTGTGTGTGTGTGTGTGTGTGTGTGTGTGTGTGTGTGTGTGTGTGTGTGTGTGTGTGTGTGTGTGTGTGTGTG
Organism: Gymnoscopelus microlampas; assembly: GCF_963454915.1. Taxonomy (NCBI): domain Eukaryota; kingdom Metazoa; phylum Chordata; class Actinopteri; order Myctophiformes; family Myctophidae; genus Gymnoscopelus; species Gymnoscopelus microlampas. Next base: position 2,668,149 of record NC_139960.1, read on the forward strand.
TGTGTGTGTGTGTGTGTGTGTGTGTGTGTGTGCGTGCGCGCGCGGTTTAGCTCCTAACATTCCCTGCTCGACTTTAGCCTTATTGTACTCAAAACTTTATTGCCCATAAACCCGCACAAAATGAAACAATGACTGGCGGTGATGAATAACCGGGGAGGAGAGGAGAGGAGTGTGATTTTCATCTATTGAAAGTAGAACTGTCAGACTGTCCCGTGGTAATCTATTGAATGTACATACTGAACTTGAAGTGAACTGGATTTGATTGGTGAGAGAAGAGATGATGACCCAGTTCCATAATTAAGAACCAGCTGAATAAACGAATAAAATGACGATTGAACGAAAGCCAAAATCATTGAAGAAGACACACTCTAGACAGACAGACAGACAGACAGACAGACAGACAGACAGAAGCCAAAAACATAGCTGATCTACAAGCTACGAGCTATTTCTGGCAAAGATATTTGTGTAGACATTGCAGAGACCAGTTTACTACGTCTAGATGGTTTAAGTGGTTTACAACCTGTATTAGTATATGAGCTGATCATGTAAGATGTGTGATTGATTCCCAAAAATAAGGAACACAGTGTGTCCCTTCAATAAGAGACACGTCTTTAACATTCCTTATTTCAAGGGAATCTTGGTTGGCAACCCTACCATGGTACTATACAGTGGTGGAAAAAGTACTAAAAGTACTAAAGTGTACTTAAGTAAAAGTATCAATACTGCAAGGTTAGAAGTAAATGTCCGGAATTCAATATTTACTTGAGTAAAAGTACAAAAGTGTTGGTATCAAAATGTATGTAAAGTAAAAAAAAGTAGAAAGTACTCATTATGCAGAATGTTCTATTTCACAAGTTTTCAAATGTAGTAAAATGTATAAAAAATATTTTGAAAACAGTTTACTACGTCTAGATGGTTTAAGTGGTTTACAACCTGTATTAGTATATGAGCTGATCATGTAAGATGTGTGATTGATTCCCAAAAATAAGGAACACAGTGTGTCCCTTCAATAAGAGACACGTCTTTAACATTCCTTATTTCAAGGGAATCTTGGTTGGCAACCCTACCATGGTACTATACAGTGGTGGAAAAAGTACTAAAAGTACTAAAGTGTACTTAAGTAAAAGTATCAATACTGCAAGGTTAGAAGTAAATGTCCGGAATTCAATATTTACTTGAGTAAAAGTACAAAAGTGTTGGTATCAAAATGTATGTAAAGTAAAAAAAAGTAGAAAGTACTCATTATGCAGAATGTTCTATTTCACAAGTTTTCAAATGTAGTAAAATGTATAAAAAATATTTTGAAAATAGCAGATCTACAAGCTCACAAAGTGTCGCATCGCAACGCATTGTGAGCTTGTAGATCTGCTATACAGTATGTGTGAATCATTCTAAGAACAGGTGGAAGAGTGGGTGGATTTTTTTCAGTGCAAGCTTCCCACAAATTGCAGTTACGTTTTAAATATGAACGAGAATGGGAGTTAAAAAGATGTATAACATATCAAAACCTATATCGAATATACATGAAGTGTTTAATAAAGACTGAGTACCTCAGTCTCTTGTGCAAATGAAAGATATATCAAATAGCAGCAGCTTTTAAATATGCATGAAAGCTTGTGACTAAAATAATAACTACATTGGATCCATTGGAACACAGGTTCTTTTTTCCATTTCCTGAAAAGTAAGGGTTTTGTAATAGAAGGTTTACACCCGACAGCGAGATATGTTATCAAGACCAAAAACGCAATTTTATACTTTTTTTGCAACTTATTGTTTTTATCGTTGTTATTATCAGGAGAGACAATACATTTATGCATAGCAATGCGTCACACTTCACAATACAATATCTATATACAGTAGTTCACATAGTCTCCCTAGTGAGACAGCAGCAACAAAAGGAGAATAAGAAATGAAATAAAAAAACGAACAGATAAGACGACCAAAGTGAAAGAAAGAGAACGGAAAAAGAAAGGAAAGGGGGTAGTTATCAAAGAGAAATATATAAATATGCATAGTAGAGAAGAACGTACAATATATACACACACACACACACACACACACACACACACATTGCCTCACAATATATATATCTACATACATACCGCACATTCCTACATATCTAATTGCAGACAGACATAAGTCAATTTCTCATGTTTCTTTTTTTTTATAGGCTATTTTTGTTTTTTTACTTTTGAAAATGTACGGTATTACATTTTTTTCAACATTCCTTTTTTCTTAATGTTTTGCCCTAAATACCAAAAATAGGGACACCAGGGAAATGGAACAGTGAACTGATTAATGACAAGAATATGTGTTTTTCTTCCTTTTGCGGAACAGAGCCGTTATTGCACGGAGAGAGAGAGGAGAGTGGAAATTATCAAAGTACACAGCATTGTTTCTCAAACCGCCATTTGAAAATATTTTGAGCCATCAACCCCAATATTTGTGTTAAAATATTTCAAAAAGTACTCATTATGCAAATGTCCCATTTCACAAGTTTTCAAATGTATAACAAGTATAAAAACTATTTTGAAAATAGCAGATCTACAAGCTCACAATGCGTCGCATCGCGACGCATTGTGAGCTTGCAGATCTGCTATTTTCAAATGCCCGAAAGGTATATAAGGCTGATGTGGTTATATGTTTTGTAATTATAATCAAAATCTACAAAGTAACTAGTAACTAAAAAATTCAAATAATTATATTGGAGTAAAAGTACAATATTTGCCTCTGAGATGTAGTGGAGTAGAAGTAAAAGCACTGAAATTTGGAAATACCCCAGTAAAGTAAAAGTACCTAGAAAAATTGGAGAGAGAGATTGCGATGCGACGTTTGTGCGCTTGTACATCTGATATTTTCAAATAGCCTATATATGTATATGGTTAAAGTGGTTAAACAGATTTTATTATTAACACATGTTGCTGGGGGACCCCCTGGAACCTATACTCAAGCACCCTGAGGGTCCACGGACCCCACTTTGAGTACCACTGGCATACAGGGTTTAAATGGTTGACACTGTCTGTCACTGAGTCTGGACACTGTAGGGAATGGAGCCACCAACCTGTTGAGTCAGCCATTATAGCATGTCTTTTTGTGTGTGCCTTTTTTGGGTCTGCCAGCTTCCCCCCCCCCCCCCCCCCCCCCCGAGGGAGTGTGAAGCGCTTGAATGTGTGCCCAGAGGCAAGCACCGTGTGTGTGTGTGTGTGTGTGTGTGTGTGTGTGTGTGTGTGTGTGTGTGTGTGTGTGTGTGTGTGTGTGTGTGTGTGTGTGTGTGTGTGTGTGTGTGTGTGTGCGCTTGCTCGCGTGCGTGCGTGCGTGCGTGCGAGAGAGAGAGAGAGAGTAACACAAACAGAGAGAGAGTGTGTGTGTGTGTGTGTGTGTCTGTGTGTCTGTGTGTGCGTGCGAGTGAGTGAGAGTAAAAGAGAAGGTGGGAGAAAAAGAGAGAGAGAGAGAGAGAGTGTGGGTGTTTTTTTGCATTTGTGCTCGAGGTTAGTTGCTAAGGTAACTAGATGTGTCCCATTCACCTATATGATGTACACACATGCTCTCTCTCTCTCTCTCTCTCTCTCTCTCTCTCTCTCTCTCTCTCTCTCTCTCTCTCTCTCTCTCTCTCTCTCTCTCTCTCTAGTCTAATAGATGTCTCTGTCTCTCTCTCCAGTCTAATAGATGTCTCTCTCTGTCTCTCTCTCCAGTCTAATAGATGTCTCTCTCTCTGTCTCTCTCTCCAGTCTAATATATGTCTCTCTCTCTGTCTCTCTCTCCAGTCTAATAGATGTCTCTCTCTGTCTCTCTCTCTCTCTCTCCAGTGGTTTGGTGACCTGGTGACTCCAGTGTGGTGGGAAGACGTGTGGTTAAAGGAAGGCTTCGCGCATTTCTTCGAGTACGTGGGAACGGACTTCCTGTTCCCTAAATGGAACATGGTGAGTGAACTTGATAGGATTATTGATTAGCCCCGCCCACCGGCCCGATTACTATTACATATGATCCATGTCCTCTGTAGCACACAGCAATACATTAACCACTTAAACCCCATCATCCATCCATATTGTGGGGGGAATACTATAGCCAAAGGTATTGGCATTCCTAAGCCAATCATTTGATGACCGTCGGAAAGCCGCTAATACTAATGCCGGTCATCAAATGATTGGCTTATAGGAATTCGACACAAACAGAAAGATCTCTGTGAATTCAAAGCTTCATGGGGTGTGCAGTTGATTGAAAAAAGTAAGTGTTTGGGTGAACTACTCCTTTAAAGGTTCTATGACATTCACTTTCACCTTTTTTTTAATTTACATGTTTTTGGCGGGGTTTTATGACCTCAATTACACCCAAAAAATCTGAACTTTGAACATTCAGTGGATTTTCTGTGGTCTGGGGTTTTCTGAATAATTAGGCTGAAAAGTAATCTGAGTTTGGCCCTTCGGCAGTGAGGTCACAGCCGATTAATCCCGCCCACTCTCCTCCTTGCCCCTCCCCTCCCCTATCCTTTCCTTTGGGGGGGCGGAGCTGAGTCGATGATTGACAGGCAAAATCCCTCAACAGCGACACCCGCAGGCAAAGATTTATTTTTTCATTGCAGTTGAAAAGGCTTTAGAAATGTGAGAGAAAAAACACCTGCCATGGATCAATGGAGTGGATTTTTTTGTTAAAACTTTCTATACACGTTTGAAGGACCAGGACAAAGACTTTTAATGTGTGTTAAAACTGAACGTCATGAAACCTTTAAGGCTATTGTAATTAATTAGCCAAACTGCGGTCACACTTGCGGAAACGGCAAACTTAACAGGGACATAAAAATGATGTTCAGCGATCAGCTCTAAATGCATCAACTGAAAGAAATAATAAAAGTCGGTTAGAGTTTGCCTCATGTCTATATAAGCCCAGTTATGCATCCTTACTTAAAAAATGATCTTCTTTTCTTTTCTTACTGTATACAGTATATGTTTTTGACAGACGTTGGGCACACATGAGCGAGGTTTCTGCCACGTAAGAGTGCGTCAGAGCAGACGTGAGTTGTCGTATACCCAACGAACAAATTCAGGTGATTCAGAGTGATCAGATTGCACTCGTAGAAACACTTGCATATCGTCGCTGTCGGGTGGAAAATGTCCAAAACCATTCCTTTGCATTACTATTTAAAGAGGTGGTGCCATGGTTTTGCATTTTTTCTGTTTTTCATGTGTCTATGAGGTTGATAGAATTTCATTAAGCCCCCTGGTGGTGTTTTTATGGTGTTTTATGTCTTCTCTGACTATTTTGAGTTTCTACCTGGAGGCTGAAACCTTGAGGGTCAAACCGTGGCAATAGAGAAACAGCGCTTTAGTGACATAGTAAAAATATACCCTCCCCCTCATTATCATAACACAACAGGTGTGGGCATGAGGAGGAGGAGGGACTAGGACAGGTGGGTGGTGCTAAGGTGGTGGAGGAGGTGCTAAGGTGAGAACCAGGTATACTTAATGAACTGGAGGAGTGTCCACATAGAAACATAATTTTATGTTTTAGGGGGGGGGGGGGGGATCACTGAAAATCACGGCACCCCGTCTTTAAAAAAAAGGAGCAAATAAAATTACAAAAATAGCTGTTCTACAATCTCACAACGTGTCGCCATTTTCACTACTTTTGTGCAGCACTCTTGTATGATGAAGTATAGGGCATACATTTACGAAAAAAATAAATATAAAACAAATCATAAAAGCGTCAATATATGCGCTTCAGTATAAAATCTGAGCGCACACGCGTACGCTTCGTGAACGAGGCCCGTTGTGATTCGGTCTACAGTTGTCGATTATGCGTCTTCATATTCTCTGATTGTTTACCTGGACGCTCGTAATGTCCTCATAATTTATTCACTCTACTTAATGGCCTTGGCCGAGCGAGGCTATTCGTTTATTGTTTGTCCAACAATGATTGCTTTTTTTTTATTGTATGCCATTCTTATTGCACCTGTAAAAAATAGATTTTTACCAGGCTTATGATGAGCTGAATTTATAATGACTTTGTGCAGTAAAATTTAATTTAGGAAATAACTGTTGGGTTATTAGATCCTTTCAATTTGCATGCATATGCAAATCTGGATGGATGGATGGATTAGCAGAGCGAATAGAGAGTGAAAATCAGTGGTGTAAAGTAACTAAGTACATTTACTCAAGTACTGTACTTAAGTACAATTTTGAGGTACTTTTACTTTAGTGGAGCATTTCCAATTGTCTATACTTTTGCTTCTGCTCCACTGCAACTCAGAGGCAAATATTGTACTTTTACTCCACTACAATTATTTGAAAACTTTAGTTACTAGTTACTTTGCAGATTATAAAACATACATGAACCACTTTAGCCCTATTTTAC
>NC_139960.1:2679496-2701996 GCF_963454915.1 Gymnoscopelus microlampas
GTATGGGTTCTCTTGCTATACATTTATGTACTACTTCATCATACTACAATGTCACACACATATATCACCCCAAAAAGAAAAACAACGGCAATATCAGCCATTGCTGTTTCGGAATAGGCTCTATGCACGGCAGCCATATTGGAAAGAAATTGGGCCTCTTCTTACTTCCTTCACAGGTGTTATCAATGATGACTAATGAAGGCTCTGTTCCATTCTGGTCAGGGTGCTGATATCGTGCATGTTGGCTCACTAGAAACACTCCATTTTGGTTCCCAAATGGCCCCTTATGGTGGGTGTGTAACTCTGAGAGTGTACAAATGGAACCAAATGGACCCGTGAGGGTCCATTTGGTTCCATTTGTACACTCTCAGAGTGTCCTTGAAAATAAGACAACCACTATGCCACACTAAATGGAACTGAGCCTTTTAGTATCATTGATAACACCTGTGAAGGAAGTAAGGAGGGGCCCAATTCATTCCCAATATGGCCGCTGTGCATAGAGCCTATTTGAATCCTGAGAAGTAACAGTTTTGGACATGAGGTTTCCACCCGACAGCGACCATATGTGGTTTACAAAAAAAGATGACTTTTATGCTGTGTTCACAATGGCAGATACAAAGCCTACAATCCAAGTCGTGCTGGCTTCCACTGCCGCTACAAAGCTACAAAACCACCAAGTGCTGTTTCATCATTTCCACTCACCTTCTCTCTTAGCAGAATTTCTGCTTGTAATTGAGGGAAAACAAATGATTTCTGTCAGCCAGTTCCGTGCTCTTTTTTTAACCCCAGGCTTTATACAGTATTCTCCTTTATATTTGTCTCGCTCATCGATCACAAACTTGACGAGTGTGAACACAGCATAAGAAAATACAGAGCATTCTCTATAAGGAGGGTTCCCAGACTTTTCAGGCCACAAACCCCCAAACTAATCATACTTTAACTGGGGACCCCCGGCCCGATCCTGACAAGCACTACATACTTAGTTTGACTCTGTTCCACAGATAAATATTGTGAAAATAGCCAAACTACAAGCTCACAACGCCTCGCACTGCGAGTTACAGATCGGCTATTTTCACCATGTTTGCCTTTGTCTTATGTAATATTTGAGAATTTGGCCAATTTGGTATTAAAAAGGTCTTAAAAGTAATTAAATTGTCACTTCAGAAATGTGCAGATACTAGACTTTATGTTGTTTTTGTTATACTGTTGAGTGAGAAAACAATTGCCCATTAAAGCTAATCATCTGGGGACCGCCCAAAATGATTTGGGGACCTCCCTGGAGGTCCCGGCACCCAGTTTTGGAACCACTGCTCTATAGCAGCATCTATCTTATCTATTTTGGTCGCCATTTTTGTTTCTCCTTGGTACTGGCTTGCAGACAATGCTTGACAACAGCGTTAGTGTCGCCCTGTGGCACTTTTTCTTTTCTCTAAAAAGTTAAACATACATTTGCATTTACCCACTTAAACCCTCCCAACATGTCACAACGCAACTTGAATTAAAGATAGCCTACTCTCGATACAGCATTGTGCAGAAGGTCTGCCAGGTAATATATAGTCCAAGTTGATCCTCTTTAGAAAGATTATGTTCTGTTGAACCTTTTTTTCTTTGGTGTGTGTGAGAGCTCAGAAAGGTCTTTAGACGGTTCAACAGTAAAAAATGTGAAAGTGCTGACTGTCTGTCTCTGTGTTCCATGAATAAAACCCACAGCAAGCTGAAAGCTCAGCACTTTGTTCCCTGAAAAAAAAAAATCATTGCTTTTGTTTTCATGTGGTTCACATCAAGGTTATTACTATTTAGTTATTTTTCTCACACGGCTGCGCTAATTTAGCACCGTCCACCCTGTGACATCATTTCCATATAATGTAAGCAGTGGTGTAAAGTAACTAAGTACATTTACTCAAGTACTGTAGGCCTACTAATTGACAACTTTTAGGTGTTTTTACTTTACTGGAGTATTTCCAATTTACAATACTTCTACTTCTACAGCACTACATCTCAGAGGCAAATATTGTACTTTTACTCCACGACAATTATTTGAACATTTTAGTTACTAGTTACTTTGTAGATTTTGATTACTATTACAAAACAAACATACATTAACCACTTCAGCCCTATATACATTTCGGCCACTTAAAAATAGCCGATCTACAAGCTCACAATGTGTTGCGATGCGACAAATTGTGAGCTTGTAGATCTGCTATTTTCAAAAGATTTTTAGACATGTTATACATTTGAAAACTTGTGAAATGGGACATCCTGCATAATGAGTACTTTCTACTTTTGGTACTTTAAATACATTTTGATACCAATACTTTTGCACTTTTACTCGAGTAAATTTTGAATTCCGAACTTTTACTTGAGTACTTTTTCCCACCACTGTTCAATAGTAGACCAGTGGTTCTCAAACCTTTTCATAGGACCCCCACATTAACATTGATTTAGCCGCGGACCCCCATCTGAAAGTATTTCGTGCCAGGGACCCCCATACAAGATTTATGTTGTTAAAACACAAGCTCACAATATGTCACAAGGGTTAAAGTCGTTAAACTGATTTTGATGCTATACAGTAACTCAATTTGCTGGGGACCCCCTGGAACCCCCTCAAGGAACCCTGGGGGTCCCCGGACCACACCTTGAGAACCACTGTAGTAGAGAACACGCCTTCAAACAATGATTTTTTTTTTTTTTTTTTTTAATAATAATAATAAAGTTCATCACAGTCGGTCTAAATGGTTCACGACTCTGAGAGTGTACAATCTCACTTAAATTAACACTGAGCTGAAGATTTTAATTTACGGCGTTATGACACCTTTTTTGGGGACGTTTTAGAAGTTAAAGTTAAAAGTGCACATTATGTGAGAAGCATTCTCACATAATGTGTGTTTGATTGATCGATTGAAATGTTTATTAGGCAAAAGAATGTAAAACGACACAGTTACATTTATAATACTTTTGTCTAAAAGGTCCGGCCAAAAAAGTCCTTGCGGGCTTGTTTCCGTTGGGGTCCTTGAATTAATTTCATAGACATATAGCAACCAAACAGTTCAAAAATCAACATAAGAATACAGAGGAAAACATATATACCACTATGTACAAAAAAGGCATGAGAAAATAAAAAATCACACCCTGTGTGAAGGAAGTGGTGCTTTTGGGGCGGGGCTTAACTCATTTCAGTTCGTCCTTATTGGTGGTCTGAGTCCACTTACCAAATTTGTACTTGGTAGCATGCTGCAAACTGGAATAATGGCTGTTTAAAGCCCAGCCAATGGGCAGACAGAGGGGGCGGGGCTTAATTCATTTCAGTTCGTCCCTATTGGTGGTTTTATTCCATATACAAAATTTGTACTCCGTAGCATGCTGCGAACTGGAGTTATAGCTGTTTAAATGCCGTCCTCAAACGGACGGACATAACATACGGACGGACATACGGACGTCAAGTGTGTGTGTGTGTGTGTGTGTGTGTGTGCATGTGTTTGTGTGTGTGCATGTGTGCAGTATTGGCTTGTGTGTGTGTGTGTGTGTGTGTGTGTGTGTGTGTGTGTGTGTGTGTGTGTGTGTGTGTGTGTGTGTGTGTGTGTGTGTGTGTGTGTGTGTGTGTGTGTGTGTTGAAATGGCGCATGTGTTGCTTCTTTGCCGTGTTCAAACATACGGACGGACATAACATACGGACGGACGGACGGACGGACGGACGGACGGACACACAGACAGTCAAATGTAGAGCGGCTGGCACCGCTAAAAATATATCGTCATCATGGCTCTGCTTAGTGTACAAGGCAAAACAACACATCATCTAAAGCTGTGTTCACACTGGACGCAAAAATATCTTTCCAGTCACTGGGATCGTGCCATCTGTTTGTCGCTGGGACAAAAGTGTTAGAATCAGAGAGAGAGAGAGAGAGAGAGGCCCCTTACCCTACATGACAAATACGATTGAAATGGAGGTATAGGCTTAAGGTATAATCCTTTTTCTTTCTCTAGTTGCGCGGGTTGTCGCACACCGAAAATAGCGCTGAAGCGCGTCGCGTTGTGAGCTCGTCCAACGGCTATTTCCGGTGCGTGACAGCACACTCCATTAAGTGTAATCAAGCTTCGGAGATGCGACGTACGTCATGGATTTCTACACCGAGGGCGTTCTTTCTTAACGCTGCATTCAAGTTCAGGAGAGTAAGGAAAAGGCAATTCTTTTGAATGCTGCCTTCGGGTACAGCCATGGAAAGGAGGGCATTTGCCTTTCTTTCACCATAATAAATGCTGCGTTCATGGTCTGGAGAGGGCACTTTTTGCAGACGGGTAAAAGGGCAGGGGCTGGAGCCTTGTTTGATGTCTGTGTGCGTGTGCGTGTGTGTGTGTGTGTGGGTGCGTGCGTGTGTGTGTGTGTGTGTGTGTGTGTGTGTGTGTGTGTGGGTGCGTGCGTGCGTGTGTGCCTTAGAATATAGCTAAAACCTGTTTATGCCTGATTAAATTATGTTTTTGTAGAACGGAGTTGACGACGATCTTGGACACAACTTTAAAGGGCAAAAATGTTTAACTTTTTTATGTTAGTTGATAATAATAGTACATTCTTACACCTATTATCAATACACACGGCTAGGTCTTTTTATGCTTTTAACAAAAAAAATAAGTTTGAAGTCGTGAATCCTTGTCTTAAACATTGCGTGCTTTGTACACGTCATGTACCAGACGTAGCAGTTCTAAAAGCTCACAACACGTCACGCTGCAACACGTTGTGAGATTGTAGATCTGCTATTTTTTGGCTTCAGGGTTAAGGTTAAAGGGTTTAAATGACATTCATAAATTCAACCCTAAAGTGTCCTCACAAGTATAGTAATAAAAACGTATGTGTTCTCCTGGCTATCCTCACTAGTTCAGTGAAACCAGCCGAACGTTCTACATTATTTCTAGAGGTTGAGGGTTCCATTCCCTGTATGGAACATGTTTCAGCGCAATAATCAAATCAATATCAAGCATAACTGTAGGGTTTCATTTTTAAAACCATGTCAACATTGTCGTTTCAGGAGAAACAGCGCTTTCTAACGGACGTTCTCCACGAGGTGATGCTATTGGACGGTCTAAGCTCCTCCCACCCCATCTCCCAGGAGGTAGATCAGGCTGCTGACATCGACCGAGTGTTTGACTGGATCGCATACAAGAAGGTACACACACACACACACACACACACACACACACACACACACACACACACACACACACACACACACACACACACACACACACACACACACACACACACACACATACATGCACTCATGACAATAGGCTCTATGCACAGCAGCCATATTGGGAATGAATTGGGCCTCTTCTTACTTCCTTCACAGGTGTTACCAATGATGCTAATGAAGGCTCTGTTCCATTCTGGTCAGGGTGCTGATATCGTGCATGTTGGCTCACTAGAAACACTCCATTTTGGTTCCTAACTGGCCCCTTATGGTGGGTGTGTAACTCTGAGAGTGTACAAATGGAACCAAATGGACCTGTGAGGGTCCATTTGGTTCCATTTGTACACTCTCAGAGTTATGGGGGTCCTTGAAAATAAGAGACCACTGTGCCACACTAAATGGAACACAGCCTTAATTAGTATTATTGGTAACACCTGTGAAGGGGCCCAATTCATTCCCAAAATGGCTGCTGTGCATAGATCCTATTACACCACTAGTGGAGCCCAGGGGCCTCTAGTAAAGGGGCAGTAATGGTACTGCAACATATGGCCAAAGTACATAGTAGTTTACAATAATCTGTAGAGGCTTGGGTAAATAGCCTCTCTCTAATAAAAACAATCAATATTTCATCATGATTAATTAGATGTTAGTACGACGTGCATTTTTGTCACTTCAAGGCTCGGCGTGCTCAACTACAAACAAACTGTAGTCTTTGAACTCGGGTGTCGGGTGCACTGATTGCTAGCAATACTGACATGAAAAACCAACCGCACTCACAACTCCCTTCGTCAGCGTATGGTGAAGGCCAATAGGCCGAAGCACGTTCGTTTCTCTGGCTGCTGATTTTGCATATTGAATGCTTTAAACAACTTCCAGTTGTGAGTGTGGTTGGTTTTTTTTATGTCAATATGACATGTATGTAATTACAAGCACTGTAGAGCAAGGAACATGTACGGATGTATGCACATGTTTGTATGAATACGTTAGTGCAGCTGTTCTCAACCTGTGGGTCTGAATCCCAAATGGAGCCGTGGGAAGGTGACAGTGGGGTCGCACATTGACAACTGAAAAAATAAAAATGTGTCCTTCCCTTTCCTTTAAGTCTTTTTTATTTGTTTGTTTGTTTTTTAAAAGCATTTGAATGCATCATATGCATCCATCTATACATGTGTACAGAAACACGCCTTTAATTAGCACACAAAATCAGCAGGAATCACAGCAATGTAAATACATTCATAACTAGAAAAAGTGCTCCTCGGAGCACAGGTCTCCGCCAGGTCAGGTACGTTATTGTGGCCTCCTGGTGGCGCTATAATAGGCCAATGTGAAAAGGGTGCCATTTATTCTTAGGTCTTTCACGGAAATCGGACACTGCATTCATGATTTGAGGCATTTTGTTCCAAAAATGTGTTTTGCTAAATTATACCTGCTGGTGGCGCTATAACAGGCCAATGTGAAAAGGGTGGCATTTCTTCCTCGGCCTAGTGGGAATGTGCGTGTGAAATTTCACAGAAATCGCAAGCTGCGTGCATAATTTGAGGCATTTTGTTCAAAACGGACCAATCCTGCAAACTTTGGAAGGCAACTTTAGGCAATGAGGATGAATATGGGAAATCGGACAGATCCGTGTAGATCACATGACTGTAGAGATACTGTGTACCGATTTGCATGACGTTTGGATAAAATCTGTAGGAGTAATATTAAAAAATGGGTGTTTGCACAAATCGGCCTCCTGGTGGCGCTATAACTGGCCCATGTAAAGAATTTGGGGCAGAGGTTCTGAATTGGCATCCAGGGAGTGTGTGGGCACAGTTTCGCAGCGACCGGGCCAACGGTGCCGGAGATTAGCTGCTAACGGACGGGACACACACACACACACACACACACACACACACACACACGGACACACGGACGGACGGACGGACGGACGGACGGACGGACGGACGGACGGACAGGGGGTAAAACATACTCTCTCGCCATGCCTTTAGGCCTGGCGGAGACAATAAATATTCTAGGCTACCAATGCTATACTTCGTATTTTAAAATATGCCCTATTTTTTTTTAAATTGCACTTTAAATCATGAGTGGGGCCGCCTAGCATCAATGCATAAAACTTTGTTGCTTAGTGCAGGTGAAATGAATAAGTCTAATGTACTATATTATCTGTGCTAGGTTAGGTGTTTGCTTCTTGAATTCTGCAATCTCTGCTCTTGGCTGCGACCTAAAAAAAAAGTTTAATCAAATTAAATTTAAAAAACACCTTTGGAGCTTTATCCAGCGTGCTGACTCTTTTCTATTGCAATGTGTGCTTCTGCCATGCAGCACCAAGCCAGTCAGTACCTTCTGCTTGCTAACCGTTTAAACCTTCTAGACTGTTCTAAACAGTCCGGGGACAGTCCGGGGACAGTCCGGGGACCCCCACCGGTCCTCCTTGGGGGGGTTCCTGGGGGTCCCCAGCAAAATGTGTATAGCAGCAGAATCATTTTAACCACTTTAACCTTTTATACTTTGGCTATTCAAAAATAGCAGATATACAAGCTCATAGCGCTATGAGCTTGAGCTTGAGACTCGGAATTTGTGCTTCCTCTCATGAACAATTTGGGCAGGAATTACACATTCTACTTAGTGACCAGTTGGTTTTCTGTGTTCTGTTTTGTAATACTGTAGCATGCAGATTGTTGCTGTCAGCCATGCTTACTCTAGGCTACTAATTAAAGGGCTGTTGAAATACATTTTGTGCATTTTAGGCTGAGGCTGACAATTAGACAAAAATTATACTTCAGCAGACGGTATAAAAGGTTCTTCTTACTCATCCCGGAGGGGATATTACTTCTCTGTGTTAAGATCCGTCCTATTAATGCAGCGAGATTTCCATTCTCATTAAAATATCTTCATTTGCGGTGGTGGAAAGTGACTAAGTATACAGTAGCTTACATTTACTCAGTTACTCTTCTTAACCACTTAAACCCCAGCATCCATACTCTATGGGGATTGAGAACATTCGTTAAAAAATATTAGATCTAAAAGCTCACATGAGATTTGGTGTAGAGGGGGGAAAAAGCCGTCGAAGTATACAGAGACAACTCAGGTCTGTTTACTACTTTAAGTGGTTAAGTACAATTTTGAGGTGTTTTACTTTACTTGAGTACTATGACAATGTTTCGTTATGTTTCCACTACATCTCAAACATACAACCAATTAAGGCCTATCGTATGACTTTTCTATTCAAAATGTGCATCTTGCGGCGTAGCAGGGAATGCTTTCTCTGTGGTGGGTGGAGAAACAAAGATATTCATGTTTCCACAGATATATTTTATATAAATGGTGGCAGGCCATAAAACAATCTATTAAAATGCGCACATAGACATCAAAAGGGACTTCAGCCCCTGCCCTTTTACGCATCTGTATAAAAGTGCCCTCTCCAGACCATGAATGCTAAGCATTATTTACTATGGTGAAAGAAATTAAAATGCCCCCTTTCCAAGCCGTACCCCAAAGGAAAGCCCTCAAATCACAACAAAACCCACCCCACGCACATGTCCAGGTCTTAACTCATTAAAACCGGGAACGCATCCGGTGTCATTTTTAGATTGGGGGGGGGGGGGTGGTCCCTGAAACAGCATATTTTGAGATGGGGGTGGGGTTCGCGGCTAAATACATACTGTATCATTTTGGGTGGTCCTGGACATGAAAAAGTTGAAAAATATATATATATGTTTTTGGCCGCATCAAAATATGTTGTTCCAGGAACCCCCCAAGATTAGTTGTTGAAAATGTTGTTTAAAAGAAATATATGTATTTAAAGATTTGCACAAAATAGCACTCGGTGCCGCGTTATGAGTTGTATATCTGCTATTTGTGAATAGCCAAAGTATGAGATAATGGTTAAAGTGGTTAAAATCTAAAATGACAGATGCTTTTCCCGGTCTTAATGGGTTAATTTGCGACAGGTGTGTGGGAAAACAAAGTAAAGTTCATTTCAATCTCATTTGTCAAGCAGGGCACGTGGTGAGATGAAATTGAGTGAGAAAATGAGCTTGGTTGACTGAATAATGATATCACAGAGTTATTGCAAATTCAACTTTGATTCAGTTTGTGGAGTTCTTGTTTTTGTGACAAGTAGGCTATCATTGTAATGTTATTTTAAAATGAGATACTCCTCTAAATGTGGCTAGAAATTGCCGGCGACCGAAGTGCCCTTTTACAAATGAACATTCTCTGCACGTCCCTGGTACACTCCCCTTGCACACCATTCACCTACTAGGCGTATATGCTTGCTTACATATGTTATCAAAGATATATTCCCAATTATAATACTTATTAGTTATTACATGTTTTACTCAGAGAAACAAAGTACACACTTTTTTTCACTAGACACATCTGCTACACCAGCAGAGCTGCCAACTCTCACCCTTTGAGAGTGAGACTGAGTCACGCAATTTAACCTGTTCTCACGCCTCACGCCACACTTGCCATTTCTCACGCTTTTTTCCCCCCTCTCAGAGCAAAATAAAAATAAAATGGCAACCGGGTGGAAAACGTAACGCTCGTCCTTAAACACACTGCCCCATTTTTTTCCGCGGACCCTGGCCGCCCCCTGCCGCCGACCGAGCAGGGACTCACAAGCGTTGCAACGTGTTGCGAGCTTGTAGATCTGCTATTCTGAAAATATTTTAATATATTGATTTTAGCCATGGACCCCCCGTCTTAAAAATTCAAAAGTATAAAAACAATGTTCAAATACTGCACAAAAATAGCCGATGTACAAGCTCACATCACAGGTGAACTGGTTTTAGAGTATTTGGTATTGTACGGTCAACTTGGACAATATAGCTCTGTTTTCATCATGCAGCCATGGGTGGGCCTGGGTAGAAAGCTGGTCCACCCAATAGATTTTGCAAAAAATATATATATTTTAATGTATTTATTTATTTTTGATAATAAATCGGTAAAATCAGGCAAAAATTAGAATTAAATAACATAACCCTAACCTAACCCTAACCCTAAAACTGAAATAAAAGAAGAAGCACTTTGCTACTGAAGATGATGGCCAATGTTGATGATAATTGATAACAAAAAAAAAAAAAAAAAATATATATATATATATATATATATATATATATATATATATATATATATATATATATATATATATATATATATATAATTATATATATTTAAAAAAAAAAATTTTGTACCGAATTAAAGTAATAACAAACGGAAATAAAAGGGGAACAACCGCGAAAAACCACGGAAAAAATCGCACGCGCGTATTGTATATGTTAATGTCATGTGCTTTGTATTGTATATGTTAATGTCATGTGCTTTGTATTGTATATGTTAATGTTAGTTTTAACTTATTGACTGCTAAATGGAAAGGAAAGTCTCAGGACTCGAACTGAAGGTGTTCCAGGTCTAAATGAGATATACTAATAACTAATGTGTATTATAATTGGGAATACATCTTCGATAAGTATAAATGTGACAGTAAGTATCAACGTGTGCTATTTGTATGTCCTACAGGGGGCAGCACTGATCAGGATGCTGGCTAGCGTAATGGGCCAGAAACTCTTCCAGAAAGGACTGAATGTGAGTTTATCTCTTTTTTTTTGTCTCTTTGTCCATTTGTCTCTCTCTCTTTCAGTTTCTCGTGTCCCTCTCACCCCATTATTGTCCCTTTCTCTCTCTCTCTCTCTCTCTCTCTCTCTCCCATCCTACTCTCATCATCTCCCTCTTTCTCACTCCTTCGCTCTCTCTCTCTCTCATATTCTTTCTTTTCTACCGAGCTGAATCTTGCTGACCGCGGCGCTGCTGCGTACGTGGTTTTTGCTGAGTCGCGGTAGTGATGTGGATCAGCAGGGCTGATGGTGACTCAGCACAACCTGCAAACCCTTAACCCATTCAACCCGGGAACGCATCTGTGTCATCTGTTTAGATTTCTTTGGCTATTCAAAAAATAGCAGATATACAAGCTCATAGCAAAAATCATGATTTCTTTTGCAAATCTTTGAATAATATATGTTTTTAAAGACATTTTAACTCAAATCTTTGCTTCTGGGGATTTTACAAATGTCTTTTTGTTTAAAAGAAGAAAAAAAAACGTTTTGCTTTATGTTGTGGTTCTCAAACCTTTTCATGTCATGGATCCCCAAAATGTATTGGCCGTGGACCCCCATCTCAAAATGTTTTGTTCCAGGGACCCCCAGAAGCAAAGATTTGAGTTACAAACGTTCGCTTAAAAAAAAAATATATATATATATATATATTCAAATGTTTGCACAACAGCACTGTAGTGCGGCACTCTGAGCTTGTATATCTGTTATTTTTGAATAGCCAAAGAAATCTAAAGCGACACAGATGCGTTCCCGGATTGAAGGGGTTAAAGCCACTTTGAGAAAATATTGAGAACATGGGACGAATCCAGTTCAAACATTTACATTCCAGTTCAATACGGCATAATGACTCACTGTAGCAGGACTTTTATTACATTCTCCCTCTCTCTCTCTCTCTCTCTCTCTCCCTCTCCCTCTCCCTCTCCCTCTCTCTCTCTCTCTCTCTCTCTCTCTCTCTCTCTCTCTCTCTCTCTCTCTCTCTCTCTCTCTCTCTCTCTCTCTCCCTCTCTCCCTCTCCCTCTCCCTCTCTCTCTCTCTCTCCCTCCTCTGTATCTCTCCATCCAGTTATCTCTCTAACATTTAATAATTCTCACCTCATGGTTTCATTCATAACATAGCCTACTTTATAAAGCCCTGTTTAGCTATTCCACACTCAATGGCAGGCATTTCTAGGTTAGTGAGCCTCTCCATTGTGGAGGGCAGTAATGTTTAGCTGTAACTCTGCGTTGAATGGAAGAAAAAATGTTGGTCATTACATTTTTATTTGGGTCTGAAGCCGTTGCCAGCTATGTCTTTTATGTAACGGTTCTGGCATAGCAAAGGAAAATCCCTCCAGCTTTAGTGCTTTAGATGGTGTGCAGTGTTACGCCACATGTTGTTACCCATCAGATTGTGTGACCTACCCGCACTGGCCTTTCGCAGTGCACCTTTGTCAAATGACTATTTTCTAGTACTATTTTCAGGAGAGGTTTTTTTTTACATTTGAATTAATCAACAATAACCAAATTGTTCATTCGTGTTCTTGAGTATGAGAGATGATCTCTTTCCTGTCTGTGTGTGGCCCGTCCGCCAAGGACCAGCCAATAGACAGTCTGGCCCACCGGGAACTGTCCCGCTGACCAATCCATACCTAATTCAAACCATAGACTGTAAAAAACAGAATGGACAAAGTGACGCCATTGGTTTTTACAGATGCCTTCTAAATCCTGACCTAAGTTTTCTGAAAAACAAGGTGTCTGTCCACTGAGTGTTACAAATGGATGAATTAACAGCAATGATTTTACTTTGCACAACAAATGTTCTCTCTCTCTCTCTCTCGCTCTCTCTCTCTCTCTCTCTCTCTCTCTCTCTCTCTCTCTCTCTCTCTCTCTCTCTCTCTCTCTCTCTCTCTCTCTCTCTCTCTATTTGATCTTTCTAGTCACTCGAATCGCTTCACTTTGGTCGCTGTTCCGATGGGACAAAAGTGTTCATTTGCGCATTCAACTAATTGCCTCTCTACGCTGTCAATCAAGTAAATAAAAGTATCAACACTGCAATGTAGAAATACTCTGTTACAAGTAGAACCAGAATTCGAAATTTACTTGCAAAAAGTATAGGAATCAAAATCCGAAGTCCCGAAATTAGGCAGAATGTCCCGTTTCACAGGTTTCAAATGTATAAAATGTATAACAATCTTTTGAATATAGCCGATCTACAAGCCCGTTGTGGGCTTGTAGATCGGCTATTTTCAAATAGCCAAAGTTTAAATAGGGCTGAAGTGGTTAATGTATGTTTTGTAATAATAATAATCCAAATCCTCAAAGTAACTAGTCACTAAAGTTTCCCAATAATTGTAGTGGAGTAAAAGTACAATATTTGCCTCTGAAATGAAGTGGAGTAGAATTAAAAGTACTGGAAATTGGAGAATACCCCAGTAAAGCAAAAAGGAATACCTCAAAATTGTACTGAAGTACAGTACTTGTGTAAATGTACTTAGTTACTTTACACCACTGTCAAGACACAGCCCGAGGTGGACGTGTGTTTTTCGGCCGATACAGCCTGAGGACTGTTGAGCAGGACCTCCCGCTCCGCTCTGCCAGATGTCACCTCAGGACTCGGGACTTAATAGAACGCAGTGTGTTGACTTGTTTTGTTTGCAGACACATACAGTACAACAGATATAGAATGTACACAGGAACCCCCTCTAGTGTTAATTTACGGTGTTCATTTAACGGTTCTATTTTGTACCCTCTCGGGGTTACAAGAACACCCAAGGTGGCTCATTATATTGAACGTAATTCCTACTATATTAGGGGGCACGGTGGCGCAGTCGGTAGCGCTGTCACAGCCGCACAGCTAGAAGGTCCTGGGTTTGATTCCCGCCGGGGACGCTGTGGGCGTGTCCTCTCCTCCGCGTCATCAGTGCCCATACTTGGGTTGGCGAAAGGGTAGGCTGCACCAACGCTCTTGATTTTGTGTATAGAGGGGCAGAGAGACTGCGCCTGATCCCATTGGTTCACCGATCTGTCCGTCAACCCCCGCCCCGTTAACACAACATTACGAGCGACGCCCACTGCACTCTGGTTGGTTGGGGAAATGAAACACTTCCTATACCGGGTACACCGACGCGTTCCTCCACGCTTTCATTTTTTAGCAAAACTAAACAATACAAGTCTGGAGATCGAGGCTAGCGAAAGGGCCTCTCTAAGGAGTTTGCATGTTCTCCCCGTGTCCTCTATAGGGTAGGTATACCCTCACAAAAAGACATGCAGTAACTGCCTCCCCCTGGCCACCCGGGGCGCCTGATGGGGGGGGGAAGGAACTGATTGGACTAATGTGTTCCTTCCACACGCTACGTCCTACCGGGGAAACTCCACCCTGTCGGGTGATAAGAAGGCTGGCAGAGGGAGTGTAGTGCCCAGGATTACTTAGACAATTGGCGCTGGGTGCAAAAAATGGGGTTGCAAAATCATAGGATTATATAGAGTTTACGTTTCTAGCAGTGATTCTCAACCATTTTAATTTCAAGGACCCCCAGTTTGACATGCATTAGGCTGCGGACCCCCATTTAATTACATTTCTATCTCTGGGACCCCAATTTATATTGTAAAATCAATGATAATTTAACTCTGAGAGTGTACATTTGTACACTCTCTGAGTTACAGACCCAGGGTCCATTTGGTTCCTAATCTATCATTTAGCTGGGGACCCCCTGGAACTCCCTCAAGGACCCCTGGGGGTCCCCGGACCCCACTTTGAGAACCAATGTTCTAGGACTTCTACTGGTTCTACTGAGTGGAGACCCGGCCCCACTGACCCCATAGCATTTGTTTTGCACAGTGTGATCTAATATGAGAGTGACGGCACTAGCGTTGACTCCCATTGTAAGAATGGAATGCGGAAATGATCTCAATGAGATAGTTCCAATGTTTGGAACTATAGCCCATAGCGGCCTGCTTTGATCAGAGCTCGTCATAACTCTCTCTCTCTCTCTATGGGTCTGGTTTTGCGGTTCCAATTCTAAGATGGTGGATTTGAATTCGCTGAAATAGTGGCTTCAAAATGGGTCTGTAGAGAAAGAGAGGGGCTGTTAATATGCAGAGTTCTTGAAGACGCGTGGGAGAATGGAGGACAGAAACGTGATGTTGGGAACAGAGAAGAAATCACGCTTCCATCTGACAACTTGACCTCAATTAACCTATTCTGTGTGTGTGTGTGTGTGTGTGTGTGTGTGTGTGTGTGTGTGTGTGTGTGTGTGTGTGTGTGTGTGTGTGTGTGTGTGTGTGTGTGTGTGTGTGTGTGTGTGTGTGTGTGTGTGTGTGTGTGTGTGTGTGTGTGTGTGTGTGTGTGTGTGTGTGTGTGTGTGTTTGCGCGTGCGTGCGTGTGTTTGTGTATGTACAGAGAGCTATCAGCTAAGACTTGTGTGTGTGTGTGTGTGTGTGTGTGTGTGTGTGTGTGTGTGTGTGTGTGTGTGTGTGTGTGTGTGTGTGTGTGTGTGTGTGTGTGTGTGTGTGTGCGTGCGTGCGTGCGTGCGTGTGTGTGTTTATGTATGGACAGAGAGCTATCCGCTAAGACTCTTGCAAGGGATAGAGAGAATGGAATGTCAAGCACCGTTATAGAGGAGAGGAGACGGAGAGAGGGAATGGGAGAGGAGGAAGGATTAGAGGAGAGGAGTGAACATAATGATAGAAGAGTGGATAATAGACGGAGAGGTGGAGAGAGGAGAGAAGAGGAGGATGAGGAGAGAGAGAGAGAGAGAGAGAGAGAGAGAGAGAGAGAGAGAGAGAGAGAGAGAGGTCACATGACTAACCCATTGAGTGAAATAAAACGCAGCTATCTTCTGTTATCTTGTTCTCTCTGGTGTGTGTGTGTGTGTGTGTGTGTGTGTGTGTGTGTGTGTGTGTGTGTGTGTGTGTGTGTGTGTGTGTGTGTGTGTGTGTGTGTGTGTGTGTGTGTGTGTGTGTGTGTGTGTGTGTGTGTGTGTGTGTGTGTGTGTAAACAGGTCATGACTCAGGTGGGCTATTATCTGACAATAACAGATGTTTATCTTCCCTTCCTCTCCTCTCCTCTCCTATCCTCTCTTCTCCCCTCCCCTTACATTTATAAACCACTCAAACACTTATTGTTGACGGGGGTCCTCCACAGGTCTATAGGCAACCCCCTTTTTCCCTACACCAGGGGTCTTCAACAGGGGGTCCGGGACCCCCAGGGGGTCCTCAGAGTTACTACAGGGGGTCCGCCAAATCTTTGTGTGATATGATTTTTTTTTTGCCATACCTTTTTACCTTACCTTGAACCTTAGCATCCCTTTTCTGAGGAGAACTTTAGCCAAAAATAGCAGATCTACAAGCTCACAACGCCTCGCAGCGCGAGGCGTTGTGAGCTTGTAGATCTGCTATTTTTGGCAAAGAGGTATAGGTGTAGAGGGGAAAAAGAGCAGACCAAGTAAACAAAAAAAGTTCTGAAACACAATTTTATACAATATAGAGGGGGTCCCTGCTTCATCTCTCTCTCAGCTAGGGGGTCCTTGGCCTGAAAACGTTGAAGACCCCTGCCCTACACCAAATCTCTTGGTTGAAAATAACAGATGTACTACTGTAGCTCGTAGCGTGTCGCATCGTGACACGTTGTTAACTAGGCTATTGTAGCAGAATGTTTGCTTATTCTTTTTTTGCTGCTCTCCCTCATGGAGCTACTTGCGGATTATACCAGGGTCAGTCCACCTTCAGGGACACGCACTGACCCTTTGCACCTTAATCCCATGTATAACGCACTGACTTTTGTCTTTTTTTATTGTGCTCCTTTTTTTTTCTCTAAGCACCTTAACGTCTATAAGTATATCATGCACAGTATACATACATTGCTGCTCTGCTCAGGCACCTTAGTTTGTTTCTTTATCTCAGGTATACTCTTGTAAATATGTAGATAACTTGTTTGGCCTTTCTGTTCTCTTGTTCGATCTCCTTCCCACTTACCCCTCTTCTTCTTCTCCCTCTCCCCCTCTTCTTTCTATGGAAATTAACGTTGCGATGGGAATGATGTAAAAAAACGAATTTCACCCACTTTTTTACCTTGTAAACCTGTGATGTGACAATAAACCTGATTCTGGTTCTATTATGGCGAAAACAGAAAAGATACTATAGTATAGAACTCCGGGGGACTTCGCGCAACCAACTTTGGGGTTTAAGTGGTTAAGGCATAAATACTCTCTCTCTCTCTTTCGCAAGATGCTAGTTATACTATGCAGATATTGTTTACTTTAACTCTTTAGCGGCCAGTTATAGTGTAATAGTGTCACGCCACTGCCAGTGAAAACAAGCGATTTTACCAACCGTTGAAAAATCATCGAATATTTTCCGTGATCGCCTCATTACACGCGCGGGGGGTCTCGTAGAATAGGAGGGGGGAAATGATCTGGTCGCGGTAATCCATTGCATAGTTATGGCCAGTTGAATGTGTCTTGTTTTTGCCAAAAAACTACAGAAACGGAGATAAAGCCATTTTCCCACAACAAATAAACAGAAAGTAAAATGGGTCCGTCGTCATCTGGCAGTGAAAGCATCATCTGGTGGAAAACCACTGAAAACACTTCTGCTTCTGTCCATGAAAGAAGGACTTGTTTAGCCTCGTTCCCAGCTTTTTCCTCATGTCCGGGGAGAAAAGCCTGGTCACGACCTGTTTCAACCCCCTGTCTAGGGTAGGCAACAGCTCTTTAAAAAAAATGAATTGCTTTTATTTTCATTTCTTGAGCAGAGACTTTTTGTCTTTTTTTCAAGTGCAAAAATGACTTCAGGGTGCCGGTTTACAATTTAGTAAAAAGGCCTGACTAATATAGAAAATTACACCAAACCTAAATCCCTAACCAAAAGAAAAGATACCATTTCTAAACGTACTTACCTAACTAAATAAAAACAGAAACAAACTAGGAATTGGGTAAACCAAACCAATCATACCAAACACCCCTACATAGTGATTAATCAAGTATTAAAGAATGAATTAAAAAATGTAAACACAACCGAAGGACTCAAAGTTACAAGTGGCAAAACTAACAAAATGAGGCGCAGTTTACAGAGCTAGTTCAGGCCAGGCAACTCAAGGGATTGTGCCACCCGATCAGGTGACTAGTCACATGCACTCTTCTTCCGGTCGGTGGGTTATAAGTACTGCTCTGCCTACCTGTTCTTTCTGGTTGCGCTCTTCTGCTGCGCTGACGTGCCGACGCTGCTGCTGAGATCCTGCCGTATATGCTGCCTTCGCTTGCCTGCGTATGCTGCTTAATAGTCTCATCCCTATTCAGTCATGAATAGTCTCATCCCGCCTCCCCGGCATCCACCTGTAGGCTCTGTTTCTAGATCCCCGTGGGGGTCTTATTCATTCCCTGTAAATGATTTTTGGCATGTAACATTTATTAAAAATGTTATTCTTACAGGGAGTGAATGGATTCAGAGCCCTGATGCCAAACTATGCTTCTTTATGCTTCCTATACTGTATCTATGCTCAAGCATGCTCAATAAATATTACATTACATTACATTACATTACATTACATTACAGTCATTTAGCAGACGCTTTTATCCAAAGCGACTTACAATAAGTGCATTCAACATAGGTAGGGAACGAAACTACTAATCACCGGAAGTCTTAAGTGCATTTCCTGCAAAAACAAGCAACCAAGAGTATACCTTACGCTAAGGTAAAAGTGTTATATATCAGCTACCTACTTTCTTAACAGATGAGACAAAATAGCAAAATCAAATGAGCACGAGCTAATACAAAAAGTCTATCGACTACACAAGATCCAATAAAACAGTACAACAATAAAACAAGAGTTCGTACAACTAGTTAACAACAAGTAAGCCAGACAAAGAGGAAGGGTAGTGTTTCCTGAAGAGGTGGGTTTTCAGCCTGCGGCGAAAGATGGGCAGTGACTCTGCTGTCCTGACATCAGTGGGAAGTTCATTCCACCACTGTGGGGCCAGAACAGAAAAAAGTTGTGACCGTGTCGATCGACCAGAAGGACCCTTGAGTGACGAGGCAATCAGTCGCCCCGAGGTGGCAGACCGCAGTGGTCGGGCAGGGGTGTAGGCATCGACCATAGCCCGGAGGTAAGAAGGAGCTGTTCCTTTCACTGCCCTATAGGCTAGCACCAGGGTTTTAAACTGGATCCGAGCCGCTACGGGGAGCCAGTGTAGAGAACGGAGAAGGATAGTTGTGTGGGAGAACTTGGGGCGGTTGAACACCAGACGAGCCGCAGCTTTCTGAACAAGCTCCAGAGGTCTGATGGCAGATGCCTCTGTGATGGCCATGTCTCGGTGCGGACAACCCTTCCCCGGGAGGAACATCAGCTCGGTCTTGTCCAGGTTGAGCTTCAGGTGGTGCGTCGACATCCACTCCGAGGTCAGCCAGACAAGCAGCAATGCGTGCCTCCACTTGTGTGTCAGAGGGGGGGAATGAGAGGATCAGCCGGGTGTCATCGGCATAGCAGTGGTAGGAAAAGCCATGGGAGTGGATGAAATATATGTTCTAATCCAATCCAAGAGTTGTCTGACTGAACTAAACAAAAGGTTACAAAAGGCTGGAGGGCTTGAGTCTCCCCTGCTGTTAAGTTGCCAGTCCCCACTGCTGCTAGGGCAGGGGCTGGACCTGTCAATCTGTAGCACAGCCTGTGTACAATCAGCCACTTCACACTCACACCAGCAATCAGCACCACACCCAGTCTCACAGCATTCACACCATTCTCCACCTTACGAGGAATACAGAAAAGCAACAATAAAACACAAGCCGCAAACAATACCACAATATTCCAAAGCATCATAGGCCTAATTATCCCAAAATAAACCAAATACAAACACGACCTAATGCACAGAGAGTATCTTTAGGGTACTGCAGTTTCCAGGGGAAGTACATACGAGGGAAGTCCCTTCCCTCGTATGTACTTCCCCTGGAAACTGCATTTTTCGACCAATCACAACACGTGTTTCATGCACGGAGAATGTAAACGGACACGTCCTCGGTCGGTACTTCCCGTCAAATTCCAATACTTCCATTTCAACCCGATCTCACACGACTTAGTATACATCGCACTGGGGTGTCATTCCGTGCGTAGACGACCGGAAAACCAGCATAGCCGCCTCGCATCTCCCCCATTGTGACTAAACCAGAGGTCTTCAGCAGGGGGTCCGGGACCCCTAGGGGGTCCTCAGAGTTACTACAGGGGGTCCGCCAAATCTGTATGTGATTTTTACATTAACCACTTCACCCAAACATC
The DNA here is from genome assembly GCF_963454915.1 of Gymnoscopelus microlampas. Classification (NCBI taxonomy): domain Eukaryota; kingdom Metazoa; phylum Chordata; class Actinopteri; order Myctophiformes; family Myctophidae; genus Gymnoscopelus; species Gymnoscopelus microlampas. The sequence continues at coordinate 2,699,535 of NC_139960.1, forward strand.
CCTATTCTGAGGAGAAATTTAGCCAAAAATAGCAGATCTACAAGCGCTCAACGCCTCGCGCTGCGAGGCGTTGTGCGCTTGTAGATCTGCTATTTTTGGCATAGTGGTTTAGTATAGGGGGAAAAAAGAGCAGACTAAGCACAGAGTAAAAGGTCAGGTTTAGTACATGGTTAAATGTCTGGAAATACATATTAACATCCAACTTGATAGTGCTGTGAAACAAGTCTATGAAGCTGCGTATGAAATCTATGAAAAAATACATATTTTACACAATATATAATGGGGGTCCCTGCTTTATCTCGCTCTCAGCCAAGGGGTCCTTGGCCTGAAAACGTTGCAGACCCCTGGACTAAACCATTTCGGAGGCGCGCGGTCTCAAGGGAACTGGATCCACGTGAGGGGCCACCGAGTGAGCTAAAGCGAACGAGTTGCCGTCCCGAACGTTGCGACGTTCCTTTGAGCCTACTCAGTGCCGTTTGAGTTATAATGTACCGATAGGCACAGAATCGTACATTTTGTTGTGGGGACTGCTCCGCTTTCGGGTTACGCAACTGGTTACGCCCACCGTGTGACTCGCCGTACATATGCTCGGATTTTCTGGTTTTTCTAGGCGACTATGCACGGAATGAGGTGCACTGGGTCCGTGCAATGTATACTACATTCTGTGAGATCAGGCTGTCCATTTAACCAGGGGTCTTCAACGTTTTCAGGCCAAGGACCCCTTGGCTGAGAGTGAGATAAAGCAGGGACCCCCATTATATATTGTGTAAAATATTTTTTTTTCATAGATTTCATAGGCAGCTTCATAGACTTGTTTCACATCACTATCATGTTGGATTCAAGATAATGTGTATTTACAGACATTTAACCATGTACTTAGTAAACCTGACCTTTCACTCTGTACTTAGTCTGCTCTTTTCCCCCCCTATACCAAACCACTTTGTCAAAAATAGCAGATCTACAAGCGCACAACGCCTCGCAGCGCGAGGCGTTGTGTGCTTGTAGATCTGCTATTTTTGGCTAAGGTTCTCCTCAGAATAGGGATGTTTGGGTGAAGTGGTTCATGTAAAAATCACATACAGATTTGGCGGACCCCCTGTAGTAACTCTGAGGACCCCCTAGGGGTCCCGGACCCCCTGTTGAAGACCTCTGATTTAGACACTCAACAGGCTCGGTCTGGCTCAGCGTGGGGGATAGCTCGGTGTCTGGGACATTGTATTTTTTTTGTCCTACTTTACCAAGAGTCAGACAAACTTTTTGGATGCATTCTGTGTGTGTCTGTGTGCAGTTTGAAAAAGTTTGAACGGTGAGCTTAGCTCCTTTTCCTGCATGTCTATGGGATCAAGTAGCTGCTCCTCTCAAAAGTAGGTTAATGGAGGCTCTGCAAAGCAGAGTGTTTAATACTTTGTACTGTGGAGCTGAGACTTGCCAGTATTTTTAACAGACATTTTCACAAGTACATACAAAAAATCCTCACAATTACTGTAGTATATGGATCAGTTTACAACTTGTCCCTAAATGCACATATTCTTATTCATACGCCGTAGCTGAATATATTTGCTATTAGCGAAATTAACCCCTTAAACCCTCTATTCTTAGTAAAAATGGACCTGAGTTACAACTGCACCTGCATTTTATTGTCTACATCTCTCTCTCTCTCTCTCTCTCTCTCTCTCTCTCTCTCTCTCTCTCTCTCTCTCTCTCTGTAGATTAAAAAAAATGCTGATCTACAAGCTCACACTGTGTCATGTTGTGAAGCATTATAAGATCGGCTATTTTGGTGAATTGTTACCCCCAAAATAGGCATGCTGGGGTTCAAGTGGTTAACAACTTGATACCATTATAGTGCTGTTATACATGACCGGACATTCAGGAATTGAGCGAAACTGTCCCTCCATTCGTTTGATACAGTTCCCCCAAAATAACAAAACTACTGTATGTCTTTAAATGTAAATATCTCTTCTCTGCTGTCAGAGGCACGCAGAGAAGTGCTGTCAGGGACACAAAGACCAAGTCTCTCTAGAACACCATCGGACATTTACATAAACCCAGGGATTATCACTGTGTGTGTGTGTGTGTGTGTGTGTGTGTGTGTGTGTGTGTGTGTGTGTGTGTGTGTGTGTGTGTGTGTGTGTGTGTGTGTGTGTGTGTGTGTGTGTGTGTGTGTGTGTGTGTGTGTGTGTGTGTGTGTGTGTGTGTGTGTGTGTGTGTGAGAGAGAGATACTGTAAGTGTGTGATTGAGCGTATGCATTCATTATAGTTGGTGAGAAACTACATTTTAACATACTGTACATTAGCGATTGTGTGTGAGTGGGAGGTGTGTGCGTGCGTGCGTCCATGCAAACAGGCGAACGTGCGTGGGAGGTGTGTATAGTCACAAGTATAGTACTGTAATACAAACATGTGTGTGTGTGTGTGTGTGTGTGTGTGTGTGTGTGTGTGTGTGTGTGTGTGTGTGTGTG
>NC_139960.1:2704496-2706996 GCF_963454915.1 Gymnoscopelus microlampas
ACCAATGCTGTCATACTGACATAGAATACGTTTTGCATATTTATCGGTATCACAGTGAAATACCTACCATACTGTACCTATGTATATTTTATGTTATAAAATCTCAGTATTTTGCCAATCATTTGGGAGTCCACTTCCAACATCCTCACGGCCCACAGGTTGGGAATCGTGTGTGTGTGTGTGTGTGTGTGTGTGTGTGTGTGTGTGTGTGTGTGTGTGTGTGTGTGTGTGTGTGTGTGTGTGTGTGTGTGTGTGTGTGTGTGTGTGTGTGTGTGTGTGTGCGCGTGTGTGCGTGCGTCTGTGTCTTACTGTTTCTCTCTTAACATGTCAATGTTTTTTTTTTCTCTCTTCCTCTCTGTCTGTCTTCTCTGTCTGTCTGTCTGTCTGTCTGTCTGTCTGGTCTGTCTGTCTGTCTGTCTGTCTGTCTGTCTGTCTGTCTGTCTGTCTGTCTGTCTGTCTGTCCAGGCCTTGCGCTCAGAGGGGCGGGACATCGACATCAGCGAGGTGATGGACAAGTGGACTCGACAAATGGGATACCCCGTGGTCACCATCAGCAAGAACGAATCCACCAATCACGTCACTGTGACACAGGAGCACTTCCTGTATGGACAGGAAGCTCGGAGCGACAACAGGTAAAATGAGCAAACCTTGATGTCGCTGATTGTTTTCAAACATAACGTCAACGATGTCGGGAAATGAAAAGGCGGGTTGAAAAACAAACGGTTAAATCTGGTAAAACTGCACAGGCCAATCACCTGTGCAGTTTTACCAGAGCCCTGTTAGTCGTGTGCCCGTTAAAGTTTTAACCCATTAAGACCTGGAACTGTATCATTTTTCAGATTTGAGCTAAAAAGCATTATTTTACACTTTGGCTATTCAAAAATAGCAGATATACAAGCTCATAGCGCGGCACCGAGTGCCGCGCTATGAGCTTGTAGATCTGCTATTTTTTTTTTTATTGTGAAAATGTGTGCAAATCTTTGAATATATATATTTTTAAAGCGAACATTTGTAACTCAAATCTTTGCTTTTGGGGGGTCCCTGGAACAACATATTTTGATGGGGGTCCGCGGCCAAATATATATACATTGTGGGGGTCCTTGACATGAAAAAGATTGAGCACCACTGATATAGAAACATACGTTTTTCAGAATACTGTTGAGATTTAGGAGACATGTAGAATCGGTTTCAGGTCTCAATGGGTTAATGTCAAACAATATACCTGAATTAGCTGCAGCACTGTGGCCTTGTTCCATACCCTGAGGAAGACGGCCTCACGCTGGTTATGGTCTAGCTCAGTGGTCCCCAAACTAGAGCAAAAAAGAGACGTTGCAAAGACAGGCAGCAAAATCGGACATTCAGTCAAATGAACACTTATTCTTCTGCATACTGAGTATTTAGATTAGAGACGTGTGAAGTCGTATACTGTAAAGCAGCGGTTCGCAAACTCTTTTAGCTCAAGACGCAAAAGGGAAATTTGATGTCTCTCGGGGACCCACACTAGTTAAAATAGTCATTCAGTCAATCAATCAATCAATCAGTCAATCATTGTGTTGGTACAATGGAATTCACGTACTATACCTTAAGTTCGTATCACTTTTTTTAATATCAATGCTATAGAATCATTCAAATATTGGTGTTCTGCCAATTATTTGAGGCCCCACTTGCAATGCCCTTTCTGCCCACCAGTGGGCCCCAGCATGTTGAGAACCAGTGCTCTAGCTTGTTTCTTCACAGGCTTCACTTGATTTGAGTTCAGAAATGTGAAAGCACTGTAAACTAGAAAAAGTGCTCCTCGGAGCACAGGTCTCCGCCAGGTCAGGTAGGTTATTGTGGCCACCTGGTGGCGCTATAATAGGCCAATGTGAAAAGGGTGCCATTTCTTCCTCGGGCTAGTGGGAATGTGCGTGCATTTATGATTTGAGGCATTTTGTTGCAAAAATGTGTTTTGGTACATTAGACCTGCTGGTGGCGCTGTAACAGGGTGGCATTTCTTCCTCGGCCTAGTGGGAATGTGCGTGCAAGTTTTCACGGAAATCGCACGCTGTGTTCATGATTTGAGAGATTTTGTTCATAACGGACCAATCCTGCAAACTTTGGAAGCCAACCTTAGCCAATCTGGATGGAATATGAAATATCGGACAGATCCGTCTTGATCACATGACTATAGAGATACTGTGTACCGATTTGCGTGATGTTTGGATAAAATCTGTAGGAGTAAATGGGTTTTGCACAAATCGGCCTCCTGGTGGTGCTATAACAGGCCCATGTGAAAAATTTGGGGCAGGGGTTCTGAATTGGCATCCAGGGAGTGTGTGTGCGCAGTTTCGCAGCGACCGGGCCAATGGTGCCGGAGATTAGCTGCTAACACACGGACAGGACAGGACAGACGGACAGGGGGTAAAACATACTCTCTCGCCATGCCTTTCGGCCTGGTGGAGACAATGACATTGCATGTTGGTTGTGTTTGAAGTGGTATCATTTTCTTACAATGCTTGCA